>NW_019943942.1:108657-115396 GCF_002910315.2 Salvelinus sp. IW2-2015
ACACCTCTCTCCTTTTCTCTCCCGCTCTCTCTCTCTGTCTTTCTCTCTCCATCTATCTATCTCTCTGTCTCTTGTACCCCCCCCCCCCCCCCCCCACCAGGCAGTACAGTGGCGTAAGGCCCTGGATGTTATTCTCCAGTGGTGTTTCAGCCATAATTCAGTGTCCGTCTGTACGCCCTGCTGGCCCTGAAGAGGGTGTGGGTCTGGAGGGGGCGAGGGCCGAGGAGGGGCCGGGGGAGCGGATGGGCTCGGGGGGCTGGCCACCGTCGTTAAGGCCTGTCTGCACCAGGCTGAGGCTATGCAGAGTACTGGGTGAGTGAGTTCATATGAACTAGGATTATTATGTTGCCAAGGTTGCCGCAGGAATCACATTCTAAAATTAATTCTGTACACTATTCATAACATGTATATACGCGCATGACTGTAAATGGCTTTGGATTAGAGTGACTGCTAAATGGCTTTGGATTAAAGTGTCTTCTAAAGTTTTTTATTTTTACCTTTATTTAACCTTTATTTAACTAGGCAAGTCAGTTAAGACAAATTCTTATTTACAATGACGGCCTAGGAACAGTGGGTTAACTGCCTGTTCAGGGGCAGAACGACATATTTCTACCTTGTCAGCTCGGGGATTCGATCTAGCAACCTTTGGTTACTAGTCCAACCGCTCTAACCACTAGGCTACCTGTTATTATAGTGAAGGAGGAACCACACTTGGTTACTTTAGATCCATTGGAAACTGTGGATATTGTTATTGGGTGGCGCAGTGGTCTAAGACACTGCATCTCAGTGCAAGAGGCTCACTGCAGTACCTGGTTCGAATCCAGGATGCATCACATCCGGCCTGTGATTGGGAGTCCTGTAGGGTGGCGGACAATTGGCCCAGCGTCGTCCGGGTTGGCCGGGGTAGGCTGTCATTGTAAATAAGAATTTGTTCTAACTGACTTGCCTAGTTAAATAAATACATTATTGGACTCATATAACTACTGTATATCTCTGTACAGAAATGCCAATAAGAACTGGACCAGGATTCAGGACCACTTCTTCTTTGGTGTCTTTCATCCTGTTAGAGACTATAGTGTGGAAGTAAGACACTGCAACCATTGTATTGTTGATTGATTGTGTGAATTTGAAGAATCAAATGTTTTTGTATGTGAATCTTTTAAAATCTCTTGATTCATTGTAATTTGACCTAATTGCTTAGGGTCTCTAAAAAGGAATGAACTGAGTGGTGATTGAGGAGAGGACGTGTGTAAACTGTCCCTTTTCCTCCCGTCTCTCCCTTGCCAGACCATATTCTACACATTCCCCAGCCTATCGGAGGTGTTTGAGGACGAGTGGATTCCGCCCTGGAAGTTTGAGAAGTTGGTGGACTTTCCCAGAGTGCATCTCTCCCGTTGAGAAACCCTGTCCCTGACCTGAGCCAGATTCAGCCTGGAGACTGGATCCAGCAGGATAAAGGTACATTCCCTGAGGGGATAAATGTTGTATTGACCTGAAAAAGGTATCACCACTAGATGGCAGCAGAGACTGTACCCAACAGACAGCTACTCTGGTTAAAGTGGAGATCACAGCTATTCAACTATTGGGCTGAATACTGCTTGTTCTCCTTTCTACCTGGTAGTTAAATGATCAATTCATGAAATTGATTGGCCAAGTCCCTGATTTTCTAATGAAGGAATGAGAAGCAGAAGTGTTCTGGCCCTCCAGGACTTCCGTTTAAAAGCCCTGGTGTAGATGCCTCAGTGTGTTGTTGTTGTTAGGGGCAGGATGGTGAGGAGCGCTGGGCCGAGGTCCAGAAGAAGATGACGAGGGTTCAACCTGAATCCAGGACATTGAGCTCTTTATATGGTTGCAATTCAAACATGCCTTTGGACTATCGGTTTTAAGGCCAAACTCTTTTTGAAGAAACATATTTGACTCTGAATAGTTGACTCCAATCTCTTTGGCCAGTTTAGTGATGATTGTTCCTACTGAATCCAGGGCCTTGTTGTAGAACTGTCTCATTGTTCCAGTGATGACACTACTAGCATCCTTTTGACCAGGACTAAGTTTGTCCATGATTTTTGTATGTATGACTACAAGCCTATCTACCATTAAGTTCTGTTTTTTTAAATCACGTTCAATATTATCACCAAGAGACAGAAGAAGGGCAACTTTAGTCTTCAATTCCTGTTCACTAGGTTCTTCGCTTTCAATTACGTTTGAGAGCTCTTCAAGTTGTGACAACTGGGGTAGCAGAGGATTTGACTGTTCAGGAGTGTTGGTTTCACAGTTATCAACATCTTGATCTTTTGATGTMGCCATTTTCACTCCAAAGGGGCAATCTGCAGTGGCTACATCCACTTTTGGACTTATAAAGCAGTAATGTTCTTGCTAAGCCATTGACTCTAGAAGAATATAATTTTCAAATACCTCATGAGCTTAGTTCAACTGTCGTACKCCATCAGAACCCAGAATATAAGCTTGCTTTATGGCAACACTTGTTAACATCMTAATTGTAAACAAACACGGTATAGCCTCAAAARGTGAGGAAAAAATAAATCCTCTMGTATGTGTTGTCAGGTATCCACTACTGTGTATCAGTTGTAATCCATTTACTACAGGAAATGTCTAGCCASTTTCCCTTTTTATTGTCCAAACGTCACCTTGTGAATTTGACTTCCTCTCCCAATCTCAGTTAGTTCCACTCCTAACAGACAATGAATCAATGTCCAAATAAACAAAAGAAAGACATGAGAGAACTGCTGTGAAGTAGATGGGTGTGAACTGTGGACTGTGWTTGGCTTTAATGCAGTCACATGGTCTTTGAGTAAAGATGGATATTTTTAAGGTGGATTTTCAACAATATTATATTTTATACAGTGTGGCTATCATAGTGTTAGATTCCAAACAGAGATATTTAAATGTGAGTTCTTAAGGCTGCAACTTGTGCATCCCACAGAATCAAAAAGCTGACGAGTATCTGGTTAAATAATCACCTCCTTAGTACACACTTCATTAACATAAGGTTGACAAATTAAACCTCACTGCAAAATATGACTTTTACAGTATTTTATGTGCTGATCTGGGCTCTTTTGCATAAAGAAAATATCACTCTATACCTGTAGCATTCAGAATAARTGAAACATTTAAATAATGATTGTGTAAATCATTGTTGTGTTTTTGTTTTGATTTATATTTCTGTGTGTCTGTCTGCCGGGCTGTGTAGTAGTTTAAAGGCTTAATGCAGCCATTTTTATATCAGTCAAATCATTTCTGGGTAACAATTAAGTAGTTTTCCATTAAAATTGACAAAAATAGCTTTTTAGCAACAAAAAAATCTCAAGCAATAATTGTTATAGGACTGGGAGTGGTCTGAATGGGGAGGGGAAAACTGAAAACTAGCTGTTATTGGCAGAGAGGTTTGTTATTGGTCTATTAACTAATTAAGCTTAAGCTCGACCCATGCAAAACCTGCTGATTAGAAAGTCCTTTGTAGATTGTATTTTCAAACAGCAAATGTTTTCACACTTAGTGTTAGTTTTATCAGCTGATACAAAACACAGGATAAACAGAATTTAGACTGCACTGGGCCTTTAAATAAAATAAAAAATGTTGCATGCTCTGTCTGAAGAAAATATCTCCTTAGACCTGTAGCATACCAATAACTGAAACATGTAAATAGTGGTTGTGTAATTGTTTGTTAATGTGTACATACATGTGTGTGTAGGACGTGTGAGCTCTTTGGGGRGAGTGGTCTGTAGATATACCATATCGACCATTAAACACTGAACTAAAATATAAACGCAACATGCAACAATTTCAAAGATTGTACTGAGTTACAGTTKYTATAAGGAAATTAGTCAATGTAAATAAWTTAAGTCGGCCCTATTCTATGTATTTCACATGGCTGGGAATATAGATATGCATCTGTTGGTCACAAATACCTTAAAAGAAAACAAAAAGAACGGCTTCGATCACGAACTGCAGTCAGGTCAAGACCATGATGAGGATGACGAGCACACAGATGAGCTTCCCTGAGGCGGTTTCTGACAGTTTGTGCAGAAATTATTTGGTTGTGTAAACCCACAGTTTCATCAGCTNATACCCACCGCAGCCCTGATAAGATGCACTCGTAATGCCCTGCTGCAGAAGAGTCAAGTGTGTAGACGGTGGTCTCATCCTCTGTAGACACGGAGGGTTCAACCTGAATCCAGGACATTGAGCTCTTTATATGGTTGCAATTCAAACATGCCTTTGGACTATCGGTTTTAAGGCCAAACTCTTTTTGGAGACAGATATTTGACTCTGAATACTTGACTCCAATCTCTTTGGCCAGTTTAGTGATGATTGTTCCTACTGAATCCAGTGCCTTGTTGTAGAACTGTGTCATTTTTCCAGTGATAAAGCTACTACCATCCTTAAGTTTGTCCTTGATATTTGTCTGTATGACTTCAAGCCTATCTATCATTAAGTGCTGATATAAGTTATGGTCCAGCTCATTATCAATAGTTTGAAGAATTGGAGCTAAAGTCTCAGTACTGATACCATCCCTTTTACCAAGACGAAGTTTGTCCTTGATATTTATTTGTGGGACTTCAAGCCTATCTATCATTAAGTGCTGATATAAGTAATGGTCCAGCTCATTACCAATAGTTTTAATAATTGCAGCTATATTCTCAATTTCCTGTTCACCAGGTTCTTTCCATTCAATGATGTTTGAGAGCTCTTCAAGTCGTGACAACTGGGGTAGGAGAGGATTTGACTGTTCAGGACTGCTAGGTTCACAGTCATCATCATGTTGATCTTTTGATGTGGCCATTTTCACTCCAAAGGGGCAATCTGCAGTGGCTACATCAATGTTTGGACCTATAAAGCAGTAATGTTCAGGTTTAGCCATTGATTCTAGAAGAATATAACTTATACATTTTTTAAAAACCTTTATTTAACTAGGCAAGTCCGTTAAGAACAAATTCTTATTTACAATGTTGGCCTACCTCGGCCAAACCCAGACGATGCTGGGCCTATTGTGCGCCGCCCTATGGGACTCCCAATCACGGCCGGATGTGATACAGCCTGGATTCGAACCAGGGACTGTAGTGACGCCTCTTGCAGTGACGACCGCTGAGCCACTCAGGGGAGCCCAGAAATGCCAAATGAGCTTAGTTCAACTGTCTTACCCCATCAACCCAAAATATAAGCTAGTTATATGGCAACATTTGTAAACATTGTAATTGTAAACAAATACGGTATAGCCTCAAAACAAATTTGTAATCCACTTTCTACTGGAAATGTCTAGCCAGTTTCACACCTGACAGACAACGAATCAATGAATGAATGTCCAAATAAACAAAAGAAAGAAAGAAGAACTGCTGTGAAGTAGCCTTTCCCGCTGTAAGAGTTACTTTCAGTTTTAAGATGGGTGTGAACTGTGGACTGTGATTGGCTTTAATGCAGTCACATGGCCTTGGGTAAAGGTGGATATTTTTAAGGTGGATTTTAAACAATATGATATTTTATACAGGGTGACTATCAGTTTTAGATTCCAAACAGAGATTTAAATGTGAGTTCCAAAGGCTGCAACTAGTTTTATCAGCTGATACAAAACACAGGAAAAACAGAATTTAGACTGCACCAGGCCTTTAAATAAAATGTTAAAAATGTGCATGCTCTGTCTGAAGGAAATTTCACCTTAGACCTGTAGCATACAAATAACTGAAACATGTAAATAGTGATTGTGTAATTGTGTGTGTGTGTGTGTGTAGGATGTGGGAGCTCATTGGGGCCAGTGGTCTGTAGATATACAATATCGTCCATTATACACTGAACTAAAATATAAACTCAACATGCGAAGATTTTACTGAGTTACAGTTCATACAGTATAAGGAAATGAGTTAATGTAAATAAATTCATTAGGCCCTAATCTATGTATTTCACATGACTGGGAATACAGATATGCATCTGTTGGTCACAAATACCTTAAAAAATATGTTTTTAAACGGTTACGGTGCCAAACTGCAGTCGGGTCAAGACCATGATGAGGACGACGAGCACACAGATGAGCTTCCCTGAGGCGGTTTCTGCAGCAATTATTTGGTTGTGTAAACCCACAGTTTCATCAGCTGTCCAGGTGGCTGGTCTCAGACGATCCCGCAGGTGAAGAAGCCGGATATTGAAGGCCCTGGGTTGGCGTGGTTACACGTGGTCTGCGGTTGTGAGGCCAGTTGGACGTACTGCCAAATTCTCAAAAACGATGGAGGCGGCTTATGGTAGAGAAATGCACATTAAATTATCTGGCAACAGCTCTGGTGGACATTCCTGCAGTCAGCATGCCAATTGCACGCTCTCTCAAAACTTGAGACATCTGTGGCATTGTGTGACAAAACTGCACATTTTAGAGTGGCCTTTTATTGTCCCCAGTACAAGGTGCACTTGTGTAATGATCATGCTGTTTAACCAGCTTCTTGACTTGCCACATCTGTCAGGTGGATGGATTATCTTGGTAAAGGAGAAATGCTCACTAACAGGGATGTAAACAAATTTGTGCTTAAAATTTGAGACAAATTAGCTATTTGTGCATATAAAAAATGTCTGGCATCTTATTTATTTAGCTCATGAAACATGGGACCAACAATTTACATGTTGCATTTATTATTTTGTTCAGTGTAGTATGTGTTGGACAGTCTTTGCCAAGTCAGTGATAAACTCTTTCGCTCTCTGTCTCCCTCTCTCTTTGTCTCTCTGTCTCTCTCTCACTGTC
>NW_019943942.1:119189-147929 GCF_002910315.2 Salvelinus sp. IW2-2015
GTGAAGTCTGTGTAGGACGTGTGAGAATCTTCGGGGCCAGTGGTCTGGTGTTGGACAGTCTTCGCCACGTCAGTGATAAACACTTCAGGCCCTGAGTGTCTCCTCTGAGCTATGGCTCCCCCTACTGGAGGTAGGTAACAACACTTTAGTAGCCTAAACCACACCTGTCAAGCTCATTCCACAGAGGGCTGAGTGTCTGCAGTTCACTCCTCCCTTGTACTTGATTGATGAATTAAGGTCACTAATTAGTAAGGAAGTCCCCTCCCCTGGTTGTCTAGGTTTTAATTGAAAGGAAAAAACAAAAACCAGCAGACACTTGGCCCTCCGTGGAATGATTTGGACACCCCTGACCTGAAGTCTCCAGTGCCGTAGTGGAGCGTTCAGTGCAGATGTAGCGGAAGGAGGACAGCAGAACACTCTAGAATATTGAGATGACACACAAGTTCTTTAACTCTACTGTGTTCAACTTACTTTTTAGGCAGCTAAAAAAGTGTTATGTTAACATCATATCTTTGTGTCTCTACCAGGTGAAGCCCGTAGAACTGGCTGACTTCCTGCAGCTGAAGAAGAGGGAGGGCTACTGCATTGTGGGAGTGGAGCAGACAGCCAATAGTCAGAGTCTAAAGGACTACAGGTTCCCTGAGAAGACTCTGTTACTGCTGGGTAAAACCACTCTCCTGTATGACAGCAGAGCACATTGTCATTCCAGTGTATATAACTTGTGTCATATTGGAAGTATTTTCTGCTTCAACACAAGCCATGACATGAAATGCAGTTATTCACTAACAGACAAACCAACAAATGAACAATCAATACATGACATACTTATTGCACATCAATTCATTGAATTGACTGTATAAACACACATGTACATACACAGCCATGGCCGGGACTGTCTCACGGGTCAGGGAGGAAGCTGACAAGGCTCTTTAATGGAATCTCAATAATGGAGTGAGTGTTTCCCTGGGCCCCTATCAGGCGACACACACACAGCTCTGCTTCCTGCTGCAGTGAGGAGGACGTGCCCAGGCATGCTGGTCTCTAATGGGTCCTCTGTGGAGGGAGAAACAGGGAACACAAACTACAGCCGTGCCTCACTGACATACACATATACAATTGAAGTCGGAATTTTACATACACCTTAGCCAAAATATTTAAACTCAGGTTTTCACAATTCCTGACATTTAATCCTAGTAAAAATTCCCTGTCTTAGGTCAGTTAGGATCACCACTTTATTTTAAGAATGTGAAATGTCAGAAAAAATAGTAGAGAGAATAATTTATTTCAGCTTTTATTCTTTCATCACATTCCCAGTGGGTCAGAAGTTTACATGCACTCAATTAGTATTTGTTAGCATTGCCTTTAAATTGTTTTACTTGGGTAAAATGTTTCGGGTAGCCTTCCACAACCTTCCCACAATAAGTTGGGTGAATTTTGCCCATTCCTCCTGACAGAGCTGTGTGAACTGAGTCAGGTTTGTAGGCCTCCTTGCTCGCACACGCTTTTTCAGATCTGCCCACAAATGTTCTATAGGAATAAGGTCAGGGCTTTGTGATGTCCACTCCAATACCTTGACTTTGTTGTCATTAAGCCATTTTGCCACAACTTTGGAAGTATGATTGGAGTCATTGTCCATTTGGAAGACCCATTTGCGACCAAGATTTAACTTCCTGACTGATGTCTTGAGATGCTTCATATATCCACATCATTTCCTCCCTCATGATGACATCTATTTTGTGAAGTGCACCAGTCCCTCCTGCAGCAAAGCACCCCCACAACATGATGCTGCCACCCCCGTGCTTCACGGTTGGGATGGTGTTCTTCAGCTTGCAAGCCTCCCCCTTTTTCCTCCAAACATAACGATGGTCATTATGGCCAAACAGTTCTATTTTTGTGTCATCAGACCAGAGGACATTTCTCAAAAAGTACGATCTTTGTCCCCATGTGCAGTTGCAAACCATTGTCTGGCTTTTTTATGGTGGTTTGTAGCAGTGGCTTCCTCCTTGGCTGAGCGGCCTTTCAGGTTATGTCGATAAGGACTCGTTTTACTGTGGATCTAGATACTTTTGTACCTGTTTTCTCCAGCATCTTCACAAGGTCCTTTGCTGTTGTTCTGGGATTAATTTGCACTTTTCGCACCAAAGTACGTTCATCTCTAGGAGACAGAACGCATCTCCTTCCTGAGCGGTATGGCTGCGTGGTCCCATGGTGTTTATACTTGCGTACTATTGTTTGTACAGATGAATGTGGTACCTTCAGGCATTTGGAAATTGCTCCCAAGGATGAACCAGACTTGTGGAGCTCTACATTATTTTTTCTGAGGTCTTGGCTGATTTCTTTTGATTTTCCCATGATGTCAAGCAAAGAGGCACTGAGTTTGAAGGTAGGCCTTGAAATACATCCACAGGTACACCTCCGATTGACTCAAATGATGTCAATTAGCCTATCAAAAGCTTCTAAAACCATGACATAATTTTCTGGAATTTTCCAAGCTGTTTAAAGGCACAGTCAACTTACTGTATGTAAACTTCTGACCCACTGGAATTGTGATACATTGAATTATAAGTGAAATAATCTGTCTGTGAATAATTGTTGGGAAAATGACTTGTGTCATGCACAAAACTATAGTTTGTTAACAATACATTTGTGGAGTGGTTGAAACACTTATATTGGAGTCATTAAAACTAGTTTATGTAAACTTCCGACTTCAACACACACACACACACACACACACACACACACACACACACACGCTACAGAATGATGTTTGATCAATAGACACACATCGTTCAGTAATACACGTTTTTTCTCTACTGTGTGTACCGTCTCCAATCGGCCTCTCTGTTATTAGTCTGTTATTGGAGGCTGATCATTCCTGGGTGGGGTGGTTGAGGTCGGTCAAACATACAGTTTGTTTAAGCTGAGAGGGCCGAGGAGAGCTGCTATTTGTAATGAACACAACCAGCACACACACGCAGCCATTAGCCAGTGAACACTCCACCTGTTGTCTGCTCTGTTCCAGCACAGCATGGTGTTTGTCTAATGTAACCCATTACAACCATACAATCTGTACCTGTCTCTGTCATATTGTTCACAGCAGGGTGTTTGTCTAATGTAACCCATTACAACCATATCTGTACCTGTCTCTGTCATATTGTTRACAGCAGGCCAGGGTGAATGTTCTGTAGATCAGTGACTAAGGCCAGAATTCAACCCCATCGCCCCTTTTCGGCTATGCACCTATTAAAGGCATTGCTCCTGCATTTGCAGAGACCACATTGTAGGTAACCACTGCATATGTCGGCTCAATTGGAAATTACCTTTAAATGTCTGTTGCGTGGATCTATATATATCTGGATCTAACACGGATCTAAATGAACTTCGACCTTACGCTCTAGAAATAGAATGACATTGACTTGAATGGGAATGTCCAGTGTTCCAGTCCTTTTATTTCTGTGGACCAACATCCTATCTCGTCTCCTAGCACTCTGTTCCATATTTCACCTGTCTAGTTATTCTCCTTCTTATTCATAATTTCTCCCTCCTTCCTCCCTCCTCCCCCTCCTCCTCCTCCCTCCCGCCTTCCCCCCTACTTTAGTAATGAGCGTGAAGGTATCCCAGCTAACCTGCTCCAGCTGTTGGACGTGTGTGTGGAGATCCCTCAGCAAGGTGTCATCCGTTCCCTCAACGTACACGTGAGRGCCGCCCTGCTGGTTTGGGAGTACACCTGCCAGTACCTGTCCTCTACTGGAGGGAAGTCAGACTGAAACAGGGAGGGACGACCTGGACTTGTCCGATAAGAAACAAACATTTTCACTCTGTTGCAAAATGTTTTTTGAAAAGTTTTCCATTGCGTGCACTAATGAACACACCCCAGTGTGGGGGTAAAGCCGCCAGTACCTGCCCCRGCTGCGGAGTAGGGTGAAGTTGCCCCTTTACATTTTAGTCATTAAGCAGATGCTCTTATCCAGAGTGATTTACAGTAGTGAGTACATACAATATCACATTATCATACTGGTCCTCCGTGGGAATCAAACCCACAACCCTGGTGTTGCAAGCACCATGCTCTACCAACTGAGCTACACGGGGCCTTTCCCCACTAATGGTTAAGGTTAGAATTGGGGCAGGGGAAGCTGATCCTAGATCTGTACCTACAGGCAACTTCACCCCAGACCTAGTGAATCTGCTGTGGTGACTGACCCCTCTCTGTAACGCCCTAACCCTGCTGGTGTGGGGGTACACCCGGCCATTACCTCCCCCCTACTGGCCCTGCTGCTGGGGTGACCTGGAGCCTCTTTGTGATAACTGCGGTGTGAAGTTGCCCCTAGGCACAGATCTAAGATAAGCTTGAATGCCCTCCCCAAGTCCTAACCTTAACCATTTGAGGGGAAAACATGCCACTGACCCAACAGAAACCCAGTGTCAACCTCACCCTGCTTCAGGCCTCTGAGATCTGGTCATGAAGGAAAGGAGACAAGGAGTCTAGGAGACTAGGAGAGAAATCGACCTCATTACTATTGATATGTTGTTCAAACCAGAGAGTTTCTTGTTATTGTCAAAGTCCCACCTCAGGCAGGTGTCAGTCATCAGAGGAGAAACCATTACTTACCTCTTCCATATGCTGTCACAGTTTCTGTGTTTTGTAGAATTTTTCAAAATTCATTTTATCCTTTTTTTTTACCCATTTAAAATGCAGCCTTAACCCTCCAATGGGCCATAGATGTAYAGAATGGATGTTAGTCTTACAAGTGATGACTTGTTATTAGACCTAGAACCCATCTCAGATCCATTGGAGGTTATTTCCGTTTTAGCCGTGGCTAGATATTACATTAGAATATTCCAATGTCGTTTGGACAGGGTCATGTTTCCAAGTGCTTTCCCAGGAAAGCAGCAGACACTTGATTTTCCCCGAGTCTCTGTTTTTTTCTGTGTGTTATTAAACACGGTACAATGCTTTTAGAGTGGAGAAATTGTTGGAGAAAGTAATGCATCTTTTTAAACAAATAAAACTATTTCGTAAGACCTCTGTTTTTCTTATCACACACATTTGGTTGATTTATGTTTTCCTTTACAAAGCATGTTATTTCTCACGGAGCCGTTCATAGCGCAGAAAGATCATTAGCTCACAGTAGGTTACCGAAAGGTGCCGTGCACCACGCCCAACTTTGACCAAGAATAACGTTGCGCAGGTGAACGAACCACTGAGCGGTGCGGCGGTGACATTAGACCGGTAGAGGATAGGAACAATGGATAATGAGAAGGAAACGTATTTACAAGATGACTAAAATGTATGTCGTTTACCCTGTGTAGAATTAATAGCCTATGGATATTTGGCGTCCAAAACTATTTCCAATCAGTATCAACAAAAAGTTTCAACTAGGCTAAATTGCATCAAAAAAGGAGAGTAGGCTATGGAGCAGCTAGGTGGCGCTTGGCTGGATACAAGTGCCCCTTTCCCGGATGAGATGCGGATTTCAGCCCGGAATGCGACGGCGGAGGCTCGGCTCAACTTGTCCCCRCGAACTAAGCTGGTTCTGGAGGTCCTGATGGTGTTGATGTGTCTCGGCGCAGTCACAGGTGTGTGTCATCATAACGCAGATGCGCAACTGCAAGGAAAACGTTTWATTTTCATACAGCTCATGAAAATATACTTAATAATTTCGAAAAAGTCAATCGCTTTTTAGTGTTCACTGACTTCCAGTTATATGCTTTATCTTCATTGTAGCTTTAGACGTAAATMATGTTCCCCTCTGCCTTCAATACATTGGGCTCCTATAATGGTTTTAATTKAAATGTTGGGTTTAAGAGGTCCTAAACCCTGATTAAAAAGACTGAGCACTGATTAAATATGCCCTGAACACTGATTTGGAGAGCCTTTTATGCCCGTGTAAAATAATCAAGGGGAAACGCTGGTGTGATGCCTGCTGTACAAATCCCCGCTGGGTGCTGCTATACATTGGTGGCAAATGTCTCTCTGTGTGATGTGCTTTCTTTTAGAATGACATTGGCCATGTTTGTGATTAAAGCACCACAAGCATCGAAATATTGCTTTTGATGTTGCCTTATTCTTTCAATGGATTTTGTAGCAATGTATTTTCTTAGAAACATGCTTTGAGACCTCAACAGTGGGCCTACTCTGAAACTTGCTGTTTAAATTAAAGCGGCAATCAGCAGTTGAAACAACAACAACCACGCGTTTTCCCTGCCCCCGTTCRTCTACAAAGCTGAGGGTTGGGGCTGAAGAAATATAACCACTCTCAAATTCATGGACGTAGCTATGGATGCCAGGACTGACCATCCAGGAGATCAAATGATAGTTTTAACCATGTTCTGAGGCTATATAGTGTTTTTACATTTACTTTGTTTACAAACATTGGTGGAGAACAAGTTTATATTTTGGGTTCTGATGAGGTAGGACAGTTGAACTAAGCTCATGAGGCATAAGTTATATTCTTCAAGAATCAATGGGTACATACAGATAACTGCCAAAATAAAGGAAACACTTGAGTAAATGAGGGATACAAAGTGTATATTGATCATTAAGCAATTATCATCCCATCATGCTTAGGGTCATGTATAAAAAATTCCCAGTTGCCCATTATTTTGGCTACCATGGCTAGAAGAGATCTCAGTTGTGGGTGTGTCAGTCAGTCACCCAGGCAGTCACCAGATCCCAACCCAATTGAACACTTACTGTATGGGAGATTCTGGAGTTGCACATGAGACAGCGGTTTCCACCATCATCAACAAAACACCAAATGATAGAATTTCTAATGGAAGAGTGGTGTTTCATCACTCCAATAAAGTTCCAAACAATTGTAGAATCTATGCCAAGCTGTTCTGGCTCGTGGTGGCCAAGCGCCCTATGAAGACGCTGTATGTTGGTGTTTCCTTTATTTTGGCAGTTACCTGTATCATTAATTTCCCGAGGTGGGACCGAGTCACTATTATTCGAGTCACAAGCAAGTCTCAAGACATAAGGTCCAAATCACAAGTCCAGTCACGAATAGAACTGGTCGAGTTTGGAGTCAAGTCCAAGTCGTGCATTGTAAGAGCAAGTCAAGTCACAGMTTTTTTTTCAAGTCAAGTAAAATAAAAAAAACGATACATGCAATGACTTGTTCAACTACAAATATGTGTCTATTTATTGAGGCTACCAGACAGTCCTTTTCATTATTTTGTCTARAACACATTTTGATGATGTAATAATGAATTTGAACAACAAATTCCAAATGCAAGCTTCATAAGTAAATTATCAATTTCAAGCAATTTCAACATACCAAAAGACAAGTAGGCCTATGCTAGTAATTGTGCTGCTTGATTGCTGGTGCGCTTGTAAAGTAAACAGTTAATATTATTTTGGAGCTACATATTTATTTATGGCAATCCTCTCTCTCTACAATGTGACGTTTGCCGGCACCCGATCCTATAGTTGTACAGCAAAGCAGCAATCTGTTCGCTAGATCATTGTTTCCTAAACGTTTTGACCGGAGTGCGCCAAAAATGAGTGGTTCAACGCTCGCGAACTCCCGCGCACGCGCACGCACATGCACACGCGAACACAATCTCTGAGCAGATGTAGCCTGTCATTGCCATAGAAATAAGAATTCATACAGCTATAAACGGTTATGCATTTTCAAAACACAAGATACAGAAATAAACTGCGTTTTACACCTGCATTTGAGCTGAAAGTCATTAATGTCTGTCAATATCAACTAGGGATATCATGTCACTTCTCTAGAGTTCAGAGCAAACAGCATCATAACGCTTCGAACACACCGACAGTGRRTTGGCGCTAAATAGTATGCGGCATAATATGGATATGTATGCAACAAAAGTTCAACAATCACCTTCTGCTACCATTTCTGTCAAGCCGTTAACGCATACAGTTTGACGCATACGTTCGATAAATCCAACGTATGCACCACACCGAACGCACCGCAACTGCCTCTGCAACGCAATACTGTAAAGCAAACGCAGCGTTTCAATGGAAATGAATATAATTCTGGTGTTCCAAAATGCAAATTTACTGTTGGTGTGTTCGGTTACAAGGCCTACTCACTGTATGCAGCGGAGGTTCAGCATTCGCTATACATATAAATTCCACAGAATATGTTACATCTTACATTTACATTACATTTAAGTCATTTAGCAGACGCTCTTATCCAGAGCYACTTACAAATTGGAAAGTTCATACATATTCATCCTGGTCCCCCCGTGGGGAATGAACCCACAACCCTGGCGTTGCAAGCGCCATGCTCTACCAACTGAGCCACACGGGACCTTATCTTCATCTGATAAGTACTGAAGGCAGTGCGATGTTACAGCTATCTTATGACATATAGCCAATGCGCAGAACTGAGGTACTATATATATAGCTTAATTAACTCACCCAAACTAGGCCTATCTGAAATGTGAAAAGGATCAATGAAATTGCCATGTTGCCTGTTGTTCTGGCAAAGATGCTCTGTAACAGATTGCTGAGCTGTATATAGATAATATCAACGTAGGCTACTCTGTTTTTACCAGGCAAAACCGGAGAGGATGAAACAAGTGATTTTTGGTCACTTATCTGGATATGAGCGGGGCGGCCGATGCTGCAGACTGGTCATTGGTCAACAGTCAGTAGGCACATCTTTTCGGTTCTGAAGCACAGATGAGATGTTTTTGAGAAAGGAATTTGGTGTAATGCCATAGGCCTATGTTGGTGACCAGATCGAATAGGCTTAGTTATACATATAAAATATGCAAATGGTAGGCTATACCCATATAGCCTATTAAAACAATTTCTATGAAAAATATATTTTTTTCCATTGAGTTTCACACTCTGACCCCCAAAAACCTTCTCACGACCAACCGCCACTTTGAGAACCACTAGCTCATCCGACCTGTGTTGACTGACAGTTTGCTGGTCCAATCAGAGGGCCAGCAAACTGACTGTTTAGACCATAACCCTAAAGTCAAGTCCGAGTTTTGAGGCTCTAAGTCTAGCCTCAAGTCATCCAATTTCTGACTGGAGTCACACTCGAGTCCACACTGTTAATTTATACATCCAAAAATGTCTGTTCACACTGTAGGTAACATCCTGGTGATTGTGATAGTGGCGGCCACCAAGACCTTCCACTGCGTGACATCAGTGCTCATTATGAACCTGGCCATCAGTGACCTGTTGGTCGGGGTTGGGGTCATGCCCTTCATAGGCTCTCTCCATCATGAAAACGGATGGGTCGACTCTACTGTAAGTCTGACCTGGGGCTTCTATTCATGTTGTGTGTGGTGGTGTGTGTGTGTGTGTGTGTGTGTGTGTGTGTGTGGTGTGTGTGTTGTGTGTGTGTGTGTGTGTGTGTGTTGTGTGTGTGTGGGTGTGAGTGTGTGAGTGTCGTTGCTGTTAGTGCCTCTAAGCAGTCATATAGTTAATCTGTAGTGTTATAATCCACAATGTACCATAACCCAGGGGTGACCATATCCAGGGGGGACCATACCCAGGGTGTTCCATAACCAGGGATGTACCATAACCCAGGATCCATAAACCCAGAGGAGGACCATAAACCCAGGGGAGGCCAACCCTCCTAATGCTACTGGGTTGTCAGGGGGTAACTCTCCAGGAGCAGGTTTGTCAGCGGGTAATCTCCAGAAGCAGGGTTGTCAGGCGGGTAACTCTCCAGAAGCAGGGTTGTCAGGCGGGTAACTCTCCTGGAGCAGGGTTGTCAGGCGAGTAACTCTCCTGGAGCAGGGTTTGTCAGGCGGGTAATTCTCCTGGAGCAGGGTTGTCAGTGGGTAACTCTCCTGGAGCAGGGTGTCAGTGGTCTCTAGCAGGTGATGGTAACTCTCCTGGAGCAGGGTTGTCAGGTGGTAACTCTCCTGGAGCAGGGTTGTCAGGGTAACTCTCCTGGAGCAGGGTTTGTCAGGCGGGTAACTCTCTGGAGCAGGGTTGTCAGGGGCGTAACTCTCCTGGAGCAGGGTGTCAGGGTATCTCCTGAGCAGGGTTGTCAGGCGAGTAACTCTCCTGGAGCAGGGTTGTCAGGCGGGTAACTCTCCTGGAGCAGGGTTGGCAGGTGGGTAACTTCCTGGAGCAGGGTTGTCAGGCGGGTAATCTCCTGGAGCAGGTTGTCAGGCGGGTAACTCTCCAGAAGCAGGGTTGTCAGGCGGGTAACTCTCCAGAGCAGGGTTGTCAGGCGGGTAACTCTCCTGGAGCAGGGTTGTCAGGCGAATACTCTCCTGGAGCAGGGTTGTCAGGCGAGTAACTCTCTGGAGCAGGGTTGTCAGGTGCGTAACTCTCCTGGAGCAGGTTGTCAGGCGGGTAACTCTCCAGAAGCAGGGTTGTCAGGCGGGTAACTCTCCAGAAGCAGGGTTGTCAGGCGGGAACTCTCCTGGAGCAGGGTTGTCAGGCGAGTACCTCTCCTGGAGCAGGGTTGTCAGGCGAGTAACTCTCCTGGAGCAGGGTTGTCAGGTGCGTAACTCTCCTGGAGCAGGGTTGTCATTGGCTGCCCTTCCATAACACTTAGGGAGTCTTTCAAACCTTTATTTGATCGTCTGTGTGTGGAGAATGTGTCCCATAACAGTGACTGGACTGGTTAATCTCATTCTCCCTTACTTCTGTTTGCTAGGACCTGTGTCTGTATGTTGGGTACACCTCCTCAGTCTACTGTCAGCCTCAGTCCTGACCTGGCAGCATCGCCCTGGACCGCTACCACTCTATCATGGACTGTCTGCGCTACAGGTAATTCAATTATCCTGAAACTACAAGACTATACATTGAACCAACTAAAAGAGATCTAGACAAATGATACAGTGCCTTCAGAAAGTATTCCCAGGGTGTGAATACTTTCGGAAGGCACTGTACTACTGACTGAAGATCTAGACCAGTCAGATTTAACCTAGGACATCTCATTAGACTATAGATCTAGACCATCAATCTAAACCTAGGACATCTCCATTGACTATAGATCTAGACCAATCAGATCTAAACCTAGGACATCTCATTATAGACTATAGATCTAGACAATCAGATCTAAACCTAGGACATCTCATTAGACTATAGATCTAGACCAGTCAGATCTAAACCTAGGACATCTCATATAGACTATAGATCTAGACCAATCAGATCTAAACCTAGGCATCTCATTAGACTATAGATCTAGACTAATCAGATCTAAACTAGGACATCTCATTAGACTATAGATCTAGCCAATCAGATCAAACCTAGGACATCTCATTAGACTATAGATCTAGACCAATCAGATCTAAACCTAGGACATCTCATTAGACTATAGATCTAGACCAATCAGATCTAAACCTAGCACATCTCATTAGACTATAGATCTAGACCAGTCAGATTAAACCTAGGACATCTCATTAGACTATAGATCTAGACCAATCAGATTTAAACCTAGGACATCTCATTAGACTATAGATCTAGACCAATCAGATCTAAACCTAGGACATCTCATTAGACTATAGATTTAGACCAATCAGATCTAAACCTAGGACATCTCATTAGACTATAGATCTAGATTAGAAACAGTTCAATCAAGCACAGACATTTCCTTCAGAAAAATTTAACTTTTCTAGTTATTTTTATTATTATTCCAGTTTCCCACTGTACCCTGTGAGGAAGTGTGCTGTGGTGCTGTGGATCTGGCTCCAGGCCTGGTCACCAGCTGTCCTCCTCTGCTGGGCTGGAGCACTGTGTCCTACATGGCTCCATGTACAGGTTGGTGTGGTTCGATTCCCGCTGGGGTCAAATATACTAACAATGTATGATCTCAACATGCATGGCATGTACAGTGAGGGGAAAAAGTATTTGATCCCCTGCTGATTTGTTACGTTTGCCCACTGACAAAGAAATGATCAGTCTATAATTTTAATGGTAGGTTTATTTGAACAGTGAGAGACAGAATAACAACAAAAAAAATCTAGAAAAAACACATGTCAAAAAATTTATAAATTGATTAGCATTTAATGAGGGAAATAAGTATTTGACACCTCTGCAAACTATACTTAGTACTTGGTGGCAAAACCCTTGTTGGCAATCACAGAGGTCAGACGTTTCTTGTAGTTGGCCACCAGGTTGCACACATCTCAGGAGGGATTTTGTCCCACTCCTCTTGCAGATCTTCTCCAAGTCATTAGGTCTCGAGGCTGACGTTTGGCAACTCGAAACCTTCAGCTCCTCCACAGATTTTCTATGGGATTAAGGTCTGGGAGACTGGCTAGGCCACTCCAGGACCTTAATTGCTTCTTCTTGGCCACTCCTTTGTTGCCTTAGCCGTGTGTTTTGGGTCATTGTCATGCTGGAATACCCATCGCCGACCCATTTTCAATGCCCTGGCTGAGGGAAGAAGGTTCTCACCCAGATTTGACGGTACATGGCCCCGTCCATCGTCCCTTTGATGCAGTGAAGTTGTCCTGTCCCCTTAGCAGAAAAACACCCCCAAAGCATAATGTTTCCACCTCCATATTTGACGGTGGGGATGGTGTTCTGGGGTCATAGGCAACATTCCTCCTCCTCCAAACACGGCGAGTTGAGTTGATGCCAAAGAGCTCCATTTTGGTCTCATCTGACCACAACACTTTCACACAGTTGTCCTCTGAATCATTCAGATGTTCATTGGCAAACTTCAGACGGGCATGTATATGTGCTTTTGAGCAGGGGGACCTTGCGGGCGCTGCAGGATTTCAGTCCTTCACGGCGTAGTGTGTTACCAATTGTTTTCTTGATGACTATGGTCCCAGCTGCCTTGAGATCATTGACAAGGTCCTCCCGTGTAGTTCTGGGCTGATTCCTCACCGTTCTCATGATCATTGCAACTCCACGATGTGAGATCTTGCATGGAGCCCCAGGCGCGAGGAGATTGACAGTTCTATTGTGTTTCTTCCATTTGCGAATAATCGCACCAACTGTTGTCACCTTCTCACCAAGCTGCTTGGCGATGGTCTTGTAGCCCCATCCAGCCTTGTGTAGGTCTACAATCTTGTCCCTGACATCCTTGGAGAGCTCTTTGGTCTTGGCCATGGTGGAGAGTTTGGAATCTGATTGATTGATTGCTTCTGTGGACAGGTGTCTTTTATACAGGAACAAACTGAGATTAGGAGCACTCCCTTTAAGAGTGTGCTCCTAATCTCAGCTCGTATCTGTATAAAAGACACCTGGAAGCCAGAAATTCTTTCTGATTGAGAGGGGGTCAAATCTTATTTCCCTCATTAAAATGAAATCACTTTATAACATTTTTGACATGCGTTTTTCTGGATTTTTTTGTTGTTATTCTGTCTCTCACTGTTCAAATAAACCTACCATTAAAATTATAGACTGATCATTTCTTTGTCAGTGGGCAAACGTACAAAATCAGRAGGTGATCAAATACTTTTTTCCCTCACTGTAAGCACTAAAATGTACGTTTGCTTTAGATAAAAGAGTGCAATGCCTTTATTAATATGTAATATTTCCTGTGAGTACAATGTATCAATAATTGCTATTACTCATTCTTACAGTGTTGTGTAACAGTGAGAAATTCCAATACTTGTTAGACTGTACAGTACTTCCAGGACATGTTACAGTAATAAGGTCACTAATGTACTATTATTTCAGCTGTGCGGTGAACTGGAAGAGCAGTCCCAGCTACACAGCCTTCATGGCTGCCCTGTCCTTCCTCATGCCTGCTGCAGTGATCCTGTTCTGTTACGTCATCATCGTCCGTGTAGCCCGGAGCCACGCCAGGAGGATCCACACCCTGGAGGACCAGCTCCAGAGAAACACTGGAATGCCGAGCTCCTCCTTCCCGACCGAGATTACTTCTGAGCGGACGAGTCCGAGGTGTCTAGGTGCCCACGGTCCTTCCACCTCCAGGCTGGTGTATCATCTGAGTGGGCGGTTTGTATCGGAGACCCATGGAGAGGTTGGGGACGGGGTTCCTTCAGGGTCAGATCATACTGCTGGAGCTCCACAGACCTCCAGCCACCCAGGCTCTACCTCCAGCTCCAATGCTGCATCCCGGAGACTGTTCTCCTTCCTGGCCCAACACGCCCCCCATGGCCACCCCCATCCGCCCCACCAGAACTCCAACTCCAATCACCTCCATCACCACGGGGTTGTACGTCTCTTCCTGGTTATCTCCGTCTTCTTCCTGTGTTGGACTCCATATATAGGCGTAGCGCTAGTGCAGGCCACGGAGACCGCCCTATCGTGTAAGTCCTCCTTAGTCCCGCCCTCGGCGGTCACCTTCTCCTATTGGTTGGTTCTGTTGAACTCAGACATCAATCCTCTGCTGTATGCTCTGCTCAGTCAGAGGTTCCAGGGAGCTCTGCGGTGCCTGAAGCAGAAGATCAGAGTGCGCCTGGGGGGCAACGTGGTGGGGAGGGGGGGAGGCGAGACCAGGAGGGAGGGAGAGGAGGGGAGGAGCAGTGAACCATGTGACCCATGTACTCTGACTTCCGTCCATCCCCGCCCCCAGTGGCCCCGCCCCCATCCTGGCCTAGTATGTCCTGGACCTGGGTCAGACATCCACAACCCACCTGTAGGAGAGGGGCTGAGACGGGCCTACTGCTCTTCCGTCTTCACAGTCGACTCCAACTTCTCGGACAGCTCCAGGGAGCGTGTATGTGGTGTGTTCCGCCCCGGTAGCTCCGCCTCTTCCTCCACCTCCTCTGGATACTCCTCCTCRTCCTGCCACCTGTGGCAGGACTCAGTTGGAGAAGGTGGGGAGAGGAGTTCAAACAGGAGGTTGGAGTGCCTGCAGGTCCCCACCAGGACAGCAGAGGGCAGCAGTCTGCCGTTCTCTGCAGCCACCAGAGACAGACAGGCAACCTTCTTCTATGGACAGATCACAGTGAGGGTAGAGCATGATGTATGCTAGTCGGAACGGATTAAGATCTTTATGAACCATCGATCTGTCGTTGAGCAAGGCACTTAACCCCTAATGAAACGTCTCCAGGAGTGCTGTACTATGACTTACCCTGCGCTCCAACCTCAGAGGACGTGGGGTCAAACAGAAGACTAACGGCTCGATTCAATCAGATCTGCTTTAGCCAACATCAGCATAGCAGTTGTTTTGATGGTGTCGGAGGCAGAACTGTGTTAGAGCTGTCAATTCCACAAGTGGCTCCRGGCATTATACCTATAGCAGACATTGCCATTGGCTGCAAGGAGTCTGATTAACAGAAATCCTATACAGTCTTGTTTACAAGTTTGAATACTGGAATGTGTTGTAATCTACACCTCCATTAGGAACACTGGAATGTGAGATGGTAATCTACACCTTCATTAGGAACACTGGAATGTGAGATGTAATCTACACTCCATTAGGAACACTGGAATGTGAGATGTAATCTACACCTTCATTAGGAACACTGGAATGTGAGATGTAATCTTACACCTTCATTAGGAACACTGGAATGTGAGATGTAATCTACACCCCATTAGGAACACTGAATGTGAGATGTAATCTACACCTCATTAGGAACACTGGAATGTGAGATGTAATCTCACACTCATTCCTCATAGGAACACTGGAATGTGAGATGTAATCTACACACTTCATTAGGAACACTGGAATGTGAGATGTAATTCTACACCTTCATCTACACGACAATCATTAGGAACGCTTTGATATGCCTAACCGTCGTAATCCATACTTACATTTACAAGCGCGAATGTGAGATTAATCCCCCACTAACTCGATTGGTCACGATTGCATGCTCGATTAGTCTTCACTCATGGAGAAATGTAACCACTTCACAGCTGAGGAACACTCCATTGCTGAGATGTAATCACTCAGCTCATTACGGATAACACTGATCGCGTAGAGCGCTGAGATGGTGTAATCTACATCCAACGATGGGAATCTGACTGAGTAAGTAATATATACCTTCATTAGGAACACTGAATGTGTATTGATGAACTAATTATTAGGCACTGGAATGTGAGATGTAATCTACACCTTCATCTTAGTGAACACGATGGAATGGTGAGATGTAATCTTACTAATAAATTCCCTCTCCATTAGAGGAACACTCTGGATGTGAGATGTAATCTACTCCTTCATTAGAACACATGGAATGTGAGATGTAATCTACTCCTTCATTAGGAACACTGTGAATGTGAGATATATGTAATCTACTCCTTCATTAGAACACTGGAATGTGAGATGTAATCTACACCTCCATTAGAACACTGGAATTGAGATGTAATCTACACCTCCATTTAGGAACACTGGAATGTGAGATTGTAATCTACATCCTTCATTAGGACACCTGGAATGTGAGAGATGTAATCTACACCCTTCTATAGGAGCACTGGAATGTGAGATGTAATCTACACCTTCATAGAACACTGGATGTGAGATGTAATCTACTCCTTCATTAGGAACACTGGAATGTGAGATGTAATCTACACCTTCATTAGGAACACTGGAATGTGAGATGTAATCTACTCCTTCATTAGGAACACTGGAATGTGAGATGTAATCTACACCTTCATTAGGAACACTGGAATGTGAGATGTAATCTACACCTTCATTATGAACACTATACATGAGATGTAATCTACTCCTTCATTAGGAACACTGGAATGTGAGATGTAATCTACACCTTCATTAGGAACACTGAACATGAGATGTAATCTACACCTCCATTAGGAACACTGGAATGTGAGATGTAATTCTACTCCTTCATTAGGAACACTGGAATGTGAGATGTAATCTACCCTTCATTAGGAACACTGGAATGTGAGATGTAATCTACACCTTCATTAGGAACACTGGATGTGGATGTAATCTACACCTCCATTAGGACACTGGAATGTGAGATGTAATCTACACCTTCATTAGGAGCACTGGAATGTGAGATGTAATCTACACCTTCATTATGAACACTATAACATGAGATGTAATCTACCCTTCATTAGGAACACTGGAATGTGAGATGTAATCTACACCTTCATTAGGAGCACTGGAATGTGAGATGTAATCTACACACTTCATTATGAACACTATAACATGAGATGTAATCTACACCTTCATTAGGAACACTGGAATGTGAGATGTAATCTACACCTTCATTAGGAACACTGGAATGTGAGATGTAATCTATACCCTCCATTAGGAACACTGGAATGTGAGATGTAATCTACACCTTCATTAGGAACACTGGAATGTGAGATGTAATCTACACCTTCATTAGGAACACTGGATGTGAGATGTAATCTACACCTTCATTATGAACACTATACATGGAGATGTAATCTACACCTTCATTAGAACACTATAACATGAGATGTAATCTACACCTTCATTAGGAGACACTGGAATGTGAGATGTAATCTATACCTCCATTAGGAACACTGATTGTGAGATGTAATCTACACCTTCATTAGGAACACTGGATTGTGAGATGTAATCTACACCTTTCATTATGACACATATAAATGAGATGTAATCTACACCTTCATTAGGAACACTGGAATGTGAGATGTTAATCTATACCTCCATTAGGAACACTGGAATGTGAGATGAATCTACACCTTTCATTATGAACACTATAAACATGAGATGTAATCTACACCTTCCATTAGGAACACTGGAATGTGAGATGTAATCTAACACCTTCATTAGGAACACTGGAATGTGAGATTAATCTACACCTTCATTAGGAACACTGGATGTGAGATGTAATCTACACCTTCATTAGGAACACTGGAATGTGAGATGTAATCTACACCTTCATTTACGGAACAGTTCTGGTTCATTTGTAAATTAAATCTGTTATATTGTCTAGTTCCTTTGTAAATTAAATCTGTTATATGCTAGTTCCTTTGTAAATTAAATATGTTATTGCTAGTTCCTTTGTAAATAAATCTGTATATATTCTTAGTTCTCTTTGTAAATTAAATCTGTTATATTGTTCTAGTTCCTTTGTAAATTAAATCTGTTATATTGTCTAGTTCCTTTTATAGTTATTTCCTTTTCACATGTCCAACATATAGGGACAATTCAACACATTCTAAGACGCACATTGCAAATCCTGTAAAAAAACTTCAGTGTGAGATACATATTTATACTAATCCAGTAAACAAATAAATGTTTTCAAAAGAACATTTGTATATAGTATGTGATGACATTGTTGAAGAAGTAACTGATCTAACACACGGCGTTATCATGTAATCCAACCACGCTGTGTTCTTCTTCAGATGTGATAATCATATGTTGCATTTATTATTCAGTGTAAAAGTCAGCTTCATTCCTTACAAAGGTTTACAGTTATGTCTAGCAATAATTCCAGAGGAATACAATATCATTATTATATCATTACGAAGAATGACAATGGGAGATAACAGTGCTGATGTAGTACTTCTATTCAGGGTTGGCCTCAGTACCATTACAATTCAGCCAACTTAGGACTGCAATTCCAATTCCCAAACTTCAATTAAAATGTTCCTCAATGCTTTTCAATGAGGAGAATTGGAATTTCAGTTTACTTCCAGACTTGACTGAATTGAAATGGAACTGAGCCCAACCCTGTACTCTATTGCAGAACAAAAAGAATAGGCAGTGAAGTGAATGGACTGGACTGCTCAGTTATATCTGGTCATCTCTGCATGCTTGTTCTGTAGATGGCATGTCAGTCACTCGCTGTCCCTTCACATCAGGGGTCAAACTAAATGCAGAAATAGAAAAACATGTCCCTTTTTTAATAAGATGCRTCACAGAGTTCGTTGAAGAAGGATGAGTGCAATAAGAATGGTCGTTGTAGTGTGAGGCTGTGGCATGTCCAGTCTAATGGTGCCCCCCTCCGAAGAAATAGAAAAGATAGATAGCACATGGTGAGTGTTGAGCAGTGGTCATGTATACATTCACAACAAGGCAGAGGTTCTGCCCACTTCCTGTTTGAAGCCGCGCCAACATTGTGGTCTGTGWTTTGCTGGGTTCGTTACCTCATCAGTAACCCTGAAGAGTCTTCACAGTGGTTAACATACCTTAGAAACATAATCAATGGAATAAATAAAAACAGTATCTGAAAGACAAAGCTGGATCCCACCACAGCCAGAACATGTCGTAGCAGATCTCCCTATGACTTCAATAGGACTTCCTTAATGGGGCCTCAACCAAAACRCCACAGCCAGAGTAGTAATTTMTACCCACCCCTGGCTGTGCATCTTGGGATAAGGTTTGCACAGGAGACMACACCCTTACAGATAATCACTTGCAGTTTGATTTGTCCCCGTGTGTCATTAGCCTGATCCCAGATCTGGTTGTGCTCTTTCCAACTCCCAAGCCATGACAATTCTATAAGGAGTTGGTAAGAGGGCATAAACAGACTRGAACCCAGGCTAGTGTTGCTGCAACACTGGCTAACTGACAGAGTRTACCACTAKAGTACGTCTGCTTCRYGACAAGGTGACTTTAAAGGTGGGAAATCTACCGACAGGTATCAAAGCAGAGGCTTAGTGGTGGCTAAGGAGGTTTATATGACGTTGAAATAATGCAAATGTAGCTGCTTGGTTAAGTTTGGCTGGTCTGGCGTGTCATGACTGAAGCCATGGGACTGAGCAGTGGGTGCAGCCTGACAGCTGAGCTCTGGATCTGAGGGTGTCTCTGGAAGGTGATCAGCCTGGAACCAGCTGGACTCTGATCTGAGGGGTGTCAGCTGGACCACTGAGCTCTGGATCTGAGGTGTCAGTCTGGAAACCAGCTGGAACGCGGGATCTGAGGGTTGTCAGCCTGGAACCAGCTGGAGAGCTCTGGATCTGAGGGTCAGCCGGGAACCAGCTGGAAGCTCTGATTAGGGGTGTCAGCCTGCGAACCAGCTGGAGCTTGGATCTGAACCTAAGGGGTAAGTGTATCACAGCAGGTGCCAATCAGTGTAGGCTGTAGATGGCTTCTGGCTCTTCTCATTTGCTGGAGGCACAGCGAGACATTCCATGGCTCAGCTTGAAGTGAAAGCCCAGACAACATTCCCTTCACACCCTAAATCTACCAGGGCTCCTGACGCTGAGAGGGCAACCAAAATGTGAATTAACGTCTAATCCCAAATCGCTTCCCCCTTCCCCCACCCTCTACCCCCCTACTGCCGTTTGTGAAGATCTAAGAGAATCTGAAAGGTATAGCAATATGGGGGGAAATTCTGAGGACCAAATGCGAACCATACGGCTTACTGATTATACCTATCTAATAGAGGACAATATGGAACCATTACCTTTAACTGATTAACCCTACGATATAGAGACAAGTATAGGAACATACCATTACTGATTATAGCCTATCTATAGAGACATAGGGAACCATTACCTTATGTGATTATACTATCAATTTTTTTCAGATCTACATAACTGCAAAGTAGTAGGGGCTTAGGGTTTAGGGGCTAGGGTTTAGGGGCTAGGTCTGTTTGGAATTGGGCTATGGGAGATCTACAGTGCACTAAAGCCAGGATTTTGCCAAGTATGTTGACACCTGAAGGGACAACCGGGACATGCCCACTAGAACTCCGTCTCTCCTGTTTTCTTCTTCTTTGGGATCGTTGAAGGTTGATTGGGAACATCTGGGTGTTTAAAGGCCAGAAAGTCCATCTCAGTCTGACAAAAAAAGGACAAAAAATTGGGACAATTGCTCTGTCAAGTCTATCCTTGTCTTTTGAAAGCAAAGGCAAGTTCGCAAGTCCCCCCCAGCATGATGTAAATAAATGTATCAGTCCAATGGAATGATTTGAGGTATTGGCTAAATGACGTAGCCATGCACCAAACTCTGATGACTTTCTTAAAATGGTGGAGGTCAAGAGGGAAATCGATGGTTTGTTGATTGTGAATGAACAAATAAATTGATATTCATGCATTTTTGCAGTGAAATGAAAAGGTCTTGAACAGACCCAGACTGACGACAGACCAACAGAAGTTTCCAGGCAAAACTAGTAGAGAAGGCGGAAGAGAGAGAGAGGGCGGAGGCAGAGGCGACCACCTGCAGGTCATCATGGCAATCAAGTTTTGGTGTCCAAGGTGCGACTGTGTGTGTGTGTGTAGTGTGTGATGTGTGATGTGTGGTGGTGTGTGTGTGTGTGTGTTGTGTGTTGTGTGTGTGTGTGTTTGTGTGTGTGTGTGTGTGTGTGCGCGTGTGCGCGTGTTGCGCGCCGCACGGGCGCACGCGGCACGCGCGCATGTGACACTGTATGTGTGTCTGTATCTGTCCACTGTTCATTCATCCATCGGTGTGCTGTTGCCGCGTCTGTCCAGTGTGCCGCCCGTCCATCCCTCCACATTACGGTGGTAGTAGTGTTAAAGGTAGACATGGAGGGTCCTGCTCTCCTGCTCCAGTTGAGGCTGGACCCGGGCCCTTGCCTCCTCCTCGGCTGTTCCTCCCGTTTACTCCTGCAGCTTAGCGTGGAGCTGGATGAAACGCTTCAGCGGGTCCCAGTCCTCTGGAAGCAGCAACATCAGGAAGGCCCAGGCAGATGATAACAACGGCGATCAGACGAACTGCTTAGTGATCTCCACACGTTAACAGGTCAACCACTGGAACATAACAAGGGTATTATATTACCTAAAACTAACCAAGATCAGGCCTTTCAGTAACATAAAACGCTGACAGACAGTGATACAACATTAACACAAACAGGCCACCAACACAACACATCCAATGTGAATCAACACTAGGGAGAGAGGGGAAGTGGGAAGTTTTTCTTTCTTTCATGTTTCTTTTTTCCAAAGCGGGGGGAAGTTGAGAACCCTTGTTTCACTCAGGGTAAGTATGTGCCGAAGAGACCACTTTTTTTTGGACAAGCTATGTTTTCAAAATGTAATGTTTTACATGAATTTGATTATTCCAGGGAAAAGAACGTTAACCAGTGAGGCCGGATTCAAATTTCATCGCGGATTTAGGCACTGCGGCTTTTTAAAGCCAGATTTCCCGATTGAACCGACATATGCAGTGTTTTACCGTGAATGGGATCTCGTGCGAACATTACACTTTAAAAGCACCAACTCTATAATTGAATCCGGCCTGAGTTAGGTTGTTCCACTGGATGGGATTAAATAAATAGAAGAGAGAAAAGGACACAGTAGAGTTGGAGGAGAAGGAGCAGAGACTACGGGGCAGGACAGGGACATCAGCAGGACGATGCCCAGGGAGATTAATGTGGGGTACGTGATGCAATGCCAAGTTCACCCAGGAGTATGAAAGCTGTGGAGGAGAAAAAGCTTAACTTTACTGATACTACAAACCTATTTACTCACAGTCAAAAAGAGAATAGTCAGCAAGTAAAAGGCCAACTTTTCAATGCAGCTCATGGACTACAAAATTTAAATTGGATGGGCGGGGATTTTTTGTTATCAGTCTCCACACTGGTTTGCAGTTTTGCATCAGTTCTCACTGTTGAGGTTTGCATCAGTCGAATCCTCGCCACACTATTAGAGGTTTGCATCGTCTCTACCACCACTGGTGTTGCATTCCTCATAAACAAAAAAACGAACAGAGCCACCGGGAAAGAAGCAGCCCTAGATACCCGTACATGCCATCGATCTTCTACACTGGTTTGGAGCTGTAGTTGCATCAGTCTTACCACGGGTTGGAGGTTTGCATCCAGTCTCCACACTACGTTGAGTGGTGCATTTCAAGTCTCCACACTAGTTGAGGTGCATCGGAGTTTTTCTTCTCCACCCACTAGTTTTGAGGTGTGCATCGTCTCCACACAGTTCAATTTCGAGGTTGCATTTCCAAAACAACAAAGTCTCTACAACTGTTTGGCCCGGTTTGCTAGATCATACTCTACTCTAATGCGCAACCCTCATCCTCGTACACTGTTTTTTGCACGTTCTTTTTATGCATCAGTTCTTTTCTACACTAGTTGAGTCGTCTTGCTTCTGCTTTTGCATCAAAATTTTTCAGTCTTCCCACACTAGTTTCAGGTTTTTTGCATCAGTCTCCACCACGTTGAGGGTTGTTCAGATATCCCTGAGTCTCCACACAATCAAGTTCTGAGGTTTTGCCATCCCCAGTCTCCACACTAAGTTGAGGTTTTGCATCAGTCTCTACACTGGTTGCAGGTCGTGCATCAGTCCTCTACACTGGTTTGCAGTTGTGTGACTCTGTCTCCACACTGGTTGCAGGTTTGCCATCAGTCTTCTACACTGGTTGCAGTTTGATCAGTCTTACATGGTGCAGGTTTGCCATCAGTCTCTACACTGGTGCAGGTTTGCATCCAGTCTCTACACTGGTTGCCAGGTTTGCATCCCAGTCTCTACATCTGGTTGCAGGTTTGCATCAGGTTCCACACTAGTTGCAAGGTTGCCATCAGTCTCTACACTGGTTTTGCCCAGGTTGCCATTCCAGGTCTCCCTACCACCTGGTGCAGCGTTTGCCATCCCTGTTCTCCCCACCCAATTGGTTTGGCCGGGTGTGCAGCAGTGTCGGCGCGGTTTCATATTATACCACCAGAGACAAAATCCCAAGCAGAGGCCTTCACTGAGCATACGGCGGGACGGAAAAGTGTGGTTGTCCTCAGCCTCCCTGCAACCAGTGTAGAGACTGATGCAAACCTCAACCATGTAGAGACTGATGCAAACCTGCAACGCAGTTGTAGAGACGTGTACCATGGAGCAAAACCTGCAACCAGTGTAGAGACTGATGCAAACCTGCAACCAGTGTGGAGACAATGCAACCTGCAACAGTTAAGAGATGATGCAACCTGCCCAACCAGTGTAGAGACTGATGCAAACCTCAACAGTGGGAGACTGATGCAAACTCAAACAGTGTGGAGACTGATGCCAAACCTGCAACAGTGTGAAGACTGATGCAAACCTGCAACAGTGTAGGAGACGTGGATGCAAACCTCAACCAGTGTAGAGACTGATGCAAAGACTGTCACCCAACCAGTGTACTAGAAGAGCTCATGCAAACCTTGCACACCAACGTTGTAGAGACTGATGCAAACCTGCAACAGTGTAGGAGGACTGCATGCACAACCTCAACTAGTGTGGAGACTGAATGCAAACCTCAAACTAGTGTGGAGACTGATGCAACCTCAACTAGTGTGGAGACTGATGCAAACCTCAAACCCCAGTGTTTAGAGACTGATGAAAACCTCAACCAGGGTAGAGCACTGATGCAACTGCAACCAGTGTAGATACTGATGCAAACCTCAACTAGTGTGGAGACTGATGCCCACTGAGTATGATCAGATGCAAACCTCAAACTAGTGTAGAGAACTGATGCAAAAATCAGAACCATGATGTAGGATTGAGCATGCCCTAGTATGAGAAAAAAACTCCCGCCCATCCAAATTAATTTAGTCAATGAGCTGCATTGAAAGTTGCCTTTTTACTTGCTGACTAGTTCCTCTTTTTGACTGTGAGTAAAATAGTTGTACGTTAATAAGTAAAGTTTAACTTTTTCTCCTCCACAGCTTTCAATATCTGGTGAACTTTGGCACTGCCATCACGTACCCCACATTAATCTCCCTGGCATCGTCCTGAGTGTCCCTGTCAATGCCCGTAAGTCTCTGCTCCTTCTCCTCCAACTCTACTGTGTCCTTTTCTCCAGATATTATCCCATCCAGTGGAACAACCTTATCAGGCCGGGATTCACATTATAGAAGTTGTGGCGTTTTTAAAGTAATGTTCGCAGAGATCCCATTCACGGTAAACACTGCATATGTCGGTTCAATCGGGAAATTGCTTTTAAAAGCCGCAGTGCCTATAATCCGCGATGAAATTGAATCCCGGCCTCACTGGTTAACGTTCCTATTTCCCTGGAAATAATCAGAATTCATGGTAAACATTACAGTTTTGAAAACATAGCTTGTCCAAAAAAAAAAGTGTCTCTTGGCACAACTTACCCTGAGTGAAACAAAGGGTGTCTCAACTTTCCCCCTTTGCACCATTCCCCCCCTCTCCTCTAGTGTTGATCACGATGATGTGTTGTGTTGTGGACCTGTTTGTGTTAATGTTGTATCACTTCTGTCAGCGTTATGTTATGAAGCCTGATCATTGTGTTAAGTTTAGGTAATATAACCCCTTGTTATGTTCCAGTGGTTGACCTGTACACGTGTTGAGATCCACTTCAACGCAGCGTTCGTCTGATCGCCGTGTTGATCATCTGCCTGGGCTTCCTGATGTTGCTGCTTCCAGAGGACTGGACGCAGTGTTTCATCCAGCTCCACGCTAAGCTGCAGGAGTAAACGGGAGGAACCCAGCCGAGGAGGAGGCAGGGCCCGGGTCCAGCCCAACTGGAGCAGGAGAGCAAGGACCTCCATGTCTAACCTTTACACCACTGACCACGTTAAATGTGGAGGGATGGACGCGGCGGACACACTGAAACAGACAGCGGGCAAACACGCACCACCGATGGATGAATGAACAGATGGACAGATACAGACAACATACAGTGTACACATCGCGCGTTGCGCTGCGTGCGCGCGTGCGCGCAGCGCACACCGCGCACACCGCCACACACACACACACACACACACACAACAACACAACACACACACACACACACACACACACACACACCACACCACACACACACACACACACACACACACACACACACAGTCCACACTGACACTTGATTGCCATTAGACCTGCATGGTCGCCCCTGCCTGCCCCTCTCTCTCTTCCCCTTCCCTCTCACTAGTTTTCTGCCTGGAAACCTTCTGTTGGTCTGTCGGTCCGTCTGGGTCTGTTCAAGACCTTTTCATTTCACTGCAAAAAAGCACTGATATCAATATTTGTTCATTTCACAATCAACAAACATGATTTCCTACTTGACCTCACCATTTTAGAAGTCATCAAGAGTTGGTGCATGGGCTCACGTCATTTAGCCAATACCTCAAAGTCATTCCATTGGACATACATTATTTAACATCATGCCTGGGAAGATGCCGACTTGCCTTTGCTTTTCAAAAGACAAGGATAGATTGACAGACAATTGTTCAATTTTTTGTCCTTTTTGTCAGACTGATGATGGACTTTCTGGCTTTAACACATGTTCCCATCAACCTTCAAGATCCAAAGAAGAAGAAAACTAGGAGAGACGGAGTTCTAAGTGGGCATGTTCCCGGTTGTCCCTCAGGTTCAACATAATGGCAAATACCTGGCTTAGTGCACTGTAGATCTCCATAGCCCAATTCCAAACAGACCCTAGCCCCTAACTAGCCCCTAAACCCTAGCCCCTACTACTTTGGCAGTTCAGTAGATCTGAAAAAATTGATAGGTATATATGAAGGTTCTATGTCCTCAAGATGTAATCATAAGAGAATGGTCTTGTTCCTCTATTAGGTATAATCAGTAAGGTAATGGTTCCATATTGTCCTCATTGATAGGTATAATCAGTAAGGTAATGGTTCCATATTGTCCTCAGAATTTCCACCATATGCTTATACCTTTTCAATTCTCTTAGATCTTCACAACTGCATAGGGGTAGAGGGTAGGGGAAGGGGCGATTTGGGATTAGACGTTAATTCACATTTTGGTTGCCCTCCAGCTCAGGAGCCTGTAGAGTTAGGGTGTGAAGGAATCTGTCTGGGCTTTTCTACTATCAGCTGAGCCATGGAATGTCTCGCTGTGCCTCCAGCAAATGAGAAGAGCCAGAGCCATCGTACAGCCACCCACTGGATTGGCCACCTGCCTGTGATACACTTACCCCTTAGGTCAGATCCAAGCTTTCCAGCTGAGTATCCAGCGCTGGACACCCTCACGATCCAGAGCTCCAGCTTGGTTCCAGGCTGACACCCTTCAGATCCAGCCAGCTCCCAGGCTGAGTTCCAGGGCTGGACACCCTCAGATCCAGAGTCCAGCTGGTTCCAGGCTGACACCCTCAGATCAGAGCTCCAGCTGGTTCCAGGCTGACCACCTCAGATCCAGAAGCTCCAGCTGGTTCCAGGCTGACCCTTCCCATCGACACCCTCAGATCCAGAAGCTCCAGCTTGTTCCAGGCTGACACCCACTGGTTCAGTCCCATGGCGCTTCCAGTCATGACACGCCAGACCAGCACAACTAACCAAGCAGCTACATTTGCATTATTTCAACGTCATATAAACCTCCTTAGCCACCACTAAGCCTCTGCTTTGATACCCTGTCGGTAGCAAGATTTCCCACCTTTAAAGTCACCTTGTCGCAAGCAGACGTACTATAGTGGTACACTCTGTCAGTTAGCCAGTGTTGCACAACACTAGCCTGGGTTCTAGTCTGTTTACTGCCCTCTTTACCAATCCCCTTACTAGAATTGTCATGGCTTGGGAGTTGAAAAGAGCACCAACCAGATCTGGGGATCAGAGCTGAATGACACACGCGGGACAAATCAAACTGCCAAGTTGCATTACTCTGTAAGGGTTGTTGCTACCTGTGCAAAGCCTTATCCCAAGATGCACACAGCCACGGTGGGTATAAATTACTACTCTGGCTGTGGCGTTATTGGTTGAGGCCCCATTAAGAAGTCCTATTGAAGTCATAGGGAGATTCTGCTACGACATGTTCTGGCTGTGGTGGGATCCAGCTTTGTCTTTCAGATACTGTTTTTATTTATTCCATTGATTATGTTTTCTTAAGGTATGTTAACCACTGTGAAAGATCTTCAGGCGTTACTATGGAGGGGTAACGGAACCCAGCAAAAAACAACAGACCACAATGTTGGCGCGGCTCAAACAGGAATGTGGACAGAACCTCTGCCTTGTTGTGATGTTATACATGACCACTGCTCAACACTCACCATGTGCTATCTATCTTTTCTACTTCTTCGGAGGGGGCACCATTAGACTGGACATGCCACAGCCTCACACGTACAAACGACCATTCTTATTTGACGAATCATCCTTCTTCAACGAAACTCTGTGACGCATTCTTATTAAAAAAGGACATGTTTTTTCTATTTCTGCATCTTTAGTTTGACCCACTGTCGTGAAGGGACAGCGAGTGAACCTGACATGCCATCTACAGAACAAGCATTGCAGAGATGACCAGATATAACTGAGGCAGTCCAGTCCATCACTTCACTGCCTATTCTTTTTGTTTCTGCCAATAGTAGTACAGGGTTGGGCTCAGTTCCATTTCAATTTCAGTCAAGTCTGGAAGTAAACTGAAATTACCATTCTCCTCATAGAAAAGCATTGAGGAACATTTTAATTGAAGTTTGGAATTGGAATTGCAGTCCTAAGCTTGGCGAATTGTAATCGTACTGAGGCCAACCCTGAATAGAAAGTACTACATCAGCACTGTTATCTCCCATTGTCATTCTTCGTAATGACAATATAATAATTGATATTGTATTCCTCTGGAATTATTTGCTAGACATAACTGTAACCTTTGTAAGGAATGAAGGCTGACTTTTACACTGAAAATAATAAATGCAAACATATGATTATCACATTTGAAGAAGAAACACAGCCGTGGTTGGATTACATGATCACGCCGTGTGGTTAGATCAGTTACTTCTTCACACAAGTGTCATCACAATGTACTATATACAAATGTTCTGTTTTTGAAAACATTATTTGTTTACTGGATTAGTATAAAATATGTATCTCACACTGTAAGTTTTTTTTACAGGATTTGCAATGTGCGTCTTAGATTGTGTTGAATTGTCCCTATATGTTGCGACATTGAAAAGGAGTAAATAAACTTTATAACAAAGGAAACTAGACAATATACAGATTTAATATTACAATGGAACTAGACATATAACAGAATTTAATTTACAAAGGAACTAGACAAGTATAACAGATTTCATTTACAAAGAACTAGCCAGTAACAGTATTTAATTACAA
>NW_019943942.1:152083-157046 GCF_002910315.2 Salvelinus sp. IW2-2015
TACCGCCGAAGTGCTGAAGTTGTAGGCCAACACAAACTAACAGAACCGGAACCGCCGAGTGCTGAAAGTGTAGGCCGCACAAACTAACAGAACGATACGTGAGGCTGTAGTGATAGGAACCAGCAAGCTAACAGAACGATACCGTCGAGTGCTGTTAGTGATAGGCCACACAGCTAAACAGAACGATACCGGCGATCATGTAGGATGGACACACAACTAACACGAACGGGACCGTTCGAGTGCTGAAGGTGAGTATGGCCACACAAACTAACAGAACGATACCGCGAGTGGCTGTAGTTAGACCACAAGTACAAGAACGATACCGTCCGAGCTGTAGGTGATAAGACACACAAGCAACAGAACGGGACATCTAGTGCTGTACGTGATAGACGACACAGCAACAGAACGAAAACGTCGAGTGCTGTAGTGTTAAGCCACACAAGCTACAGAACGGGACCGTCGAGTGCTGTAGTTGATAGGCCACACAACTAAACAGAACGGGGACCGTCGAGTGCTGTAGTGATACGGACACACAAGCTAACAAAGATACCGTCGAGGCTGTAGGATAGGACACACAAGCTAACAGAACGGGACCGCTTGAGTGCTTGTAGTGATAGGACACAACCAAGTAACAAAGCGATACGTCGAGTCTGAAGTGATAGGCCCACACAAACCAGAACGAACCTGTCGATGCTGTAGTGATAGGCCACACAAAGCTAAAAGAAACGGGACCGGCGAGGGGCTGTAGTGATAGGCCACCAAACTAACAGAACGATACCGTCGAGTGCTGAAGTGTTAGGCCACACAAGCTAACAGAACGGAACCGTCGAGTGCTGTAGTGATAGGCCACACAAACTAACAGAACGATACCGTCGAGTGCTGTAGTGATAGCCCACACAAGCTACAGAACGGGACCGTCGAGTGCTGAAGTGATAGGACACACAACCTAACCGAACGGGACCGTCGAGTGCTGAAGTGATAGGCCACACAAGCTAACAGAACGGGACCGTATAGTGCTGTTAGTGATAGGCCACACAAGCTACAGAACGGGACCGTCGAGTGCTGAAGTGATAGGAAACACAAGCTAACAGAACGGGAACCGTCGACGGGGCTGTAGTGATAGGAACACAAAACTAACAGTACGGAACCGTCGAGTGTTGTAGTGATAGGACACCCAAACTAACAGAACGGGAACTGTCGAGTGCTGAAGTGATAGGACACACAAGCTAACAGAACGATACACGTCGAGTGCTGAAGTGATAGGCCACAACAGCTAACAGAACGGGACTGTCGAGTGCTGAAGTGTTAGGCCACACAAGCTTAACAGAACGATACCGTCGAGTGCTGAAGTGATAGGACAACAAAGCTAACAGAACGGGATCCGCCGAGTGCTGAAGTTGTAGGCCAAACAAGCTAACAGAACGATACCGTCGAGTGCTGAAGTTGAAGGCCACAACGAATACACCATGAGTCATTAGTCATTAGTCCCCGCCCTTCTTCTTCCCAGAGAGATGTTTATTTCTGTCTGCGCGACGCGTGAAGAATCCCAGTGGCTGATCCCACAACATATCCAGAGAGAGCCATGTTTTCGTGAAACAGTTAATGTTAAAATCTCTCTGGAAAGCAACCCTTGCCCTAAATTTGTATTCCTTGTTCTATCTGGACATTGTCTGGACATTGGCGAGTAATATACTCAGAAGCGGTGGGACTTCAAAGTCGGACCAGGATCCTGCTCTTCTGCGGCGACGTTGTTTTGGGTTGGCTACTGGGATGAGATCCATTGTCCTGTGTGGTGGTCCGGACAAAGGATCTGCTTCGGAAAAGTTGTATTCCTGGTCGTAATGTGGTAAGTTGACGTCGCTCTGATATCCAATAGTTCTTCCCAGCTGTATATAATAAGACTTGAGATTTTCTGGGCTAACAATGTAAAAAATAATACATTAAATAACAAAATACTGCATAGTTTCCTAAGGCCTAGAAGCCATCTCTGTCGGCACCATCTTGCATCACCATCTGGCAATCCGACGAACATATCTGGGTTGGCGGATGCCAGTAGAACGCTAATTGCCCCAGTGCATAGTGCCAACTGTAAAGTTTGGTGTAGGAGTAATAATGGTCTGTGGCTGTTTTTCATGTTTCGGGCCCCTTAGTTCCATTGAAGGGAAATCGTAACACTACAGCATATATTGACATTTTCTATGATTCTTTAATCCAAATTTGTAGCAAAAGTTTGGGGAACGCCCTTTCCTGTTTCAGCATGACAGTGCCCCCGTGCCCAAAGTGAGATCCATACAGACATGGTTTGTCGAGATCAGTGTGGAAGAACTTGACTGGCCTGCACATAGCCCTGACCTCAACCTCATCAAACACCTTGGCATGATTTGGAACGCCGACTGCGAGMCAGGTCTAATCGCCCAACATCAGTGCCCGATCTCACTTATTCACTTGTGGCTGAATGGAAGCAAGTCTTCGCCATAATGTTCCAACATCTAGTGGAAAGCCTTCCCAGAAGAGTAGAGGCTGTTATAGCAGCAAAGGGGGGGATCAACTCCATATTAACGGCCATGATTTTGGAATGAGATTTTGGATGATCAGGTGTCCACATACCTTTGGTCATGTAGTGACCATAGGGCTCTGGTCATAAGTAGTGCTCTATATAGAAAATAGGGTCTATTTGGGACTCATTTCTTCTCTTCTCTCATGTAGCTTCAGCCTGCTAGCCTGCCCTGTCCTGGAGTGGACGCACGACAGCCCACTAGCCGGAGGCCTTCTCCACACATAGCTGTCGGCCTGCCTGCCACAGCCCCACAACGACGAACTTACATCTTAAAGACATTTTTCCGTTGGTCTGAGGTTCATTTGGTGAAGGCAGCCAGAGGATGAATGGGGCCAGGCGGCTTTAAGGTCTGGAGTGATGGCCCCAGCGATTTGGCAGCAGCTTCATTAATATACTTCTCCCTCCTTCCTCTCTCTCCTCTCCCCTCCCTTCCTCCCCCTCCTCTCCTCGCCTCCTCCCCGCTCTCCCCCTCTCTCCTCTCCTCTACCTCCCCTCCCCTCCCTCGCCCTCTCCTCTCCTCCTTCACACAGTGCTTAAACATCCCATCATCCCACTGCCTGGCCTTAGGCTCAGAGGGAGAAGGATGATAATGGTATGACTCGAGGAATTGGAATATCATCAGCTGTCGTCTTAGGTGAATAGTTAAGTACTGAGCAGAGCTGTCGGACCTCATGGCTAAGGCCGCTGCCTGGGTGTGATTATAACTGGCAAATGTATGAATGTGTTCAAGTGGAGAAGGCAGGATTGGGAGCGAAAAAGAGTGGACATAGAGCTGGACCACTAAAACAACGAGCACGGGTGCGACTGGCTGGACGATAGATCTGCTGGAACACAAGAAGTACGGGAAATCGACATAGAGCTCGGGAAACATAGAGCGGCGACCACTAAAACAAGGCAGGCGGACATTAGAGCTGGGACAAAGATCTGGGACATAGAGTCTGCAGGGGACAAGAGGCGCGGAAAAGAGGCTGGAGACAAGCTGATAGGCTGGACACAAAAACAAGCAGGGCCTCGGTACATAGAGGCTGGGACACAAAGTTTCTGGACATAGATCGGGACAAGACGAGCTGGGAGATAGAGGTGGAAAATAGAGGCTGGACACTAAAAGAGGCTGGCACATAAGGCTGGGACAAACAGAGTATAGAGCTGACATAGAGTGCTGGGACAAAGAGAGCTGGCAGAAGAGGCCGACAAAGAGTGCGATAAAAACGAGGCTGGGACGATAGAGCGGACATACGCGACATAGAGTCTGGGCCACAAAGAGCGGCAGATAAGAGCTGGAGAAGAGGCTGGAATAGAGGCTGGGAGATGAGGCTGGGACCTGAGGCGGGAGATAGAGTCTGGACAACATGAGGCTGGAGATAGAGGCTGGGACAAGAGCCGACCCTAAACAAAAGAGTCCTCGTATCTGAACAGCTGTCTGAACACCTCCCAGTCATATCTACGGGCTAATAAACAATCGTTTATGCTCTCCACATCAATCACCTGTCGAGAGGTTAAACAGTCTGTCAGAACACGGGTCAGTGTCTACGCAGTTAACCTGTCATGTCAACCCAGCAGGTGAGCAGTTAACCTGTCCTGGTCTAAATCCCAGGTAGTGCTAGCATTAACTGTCTTGGTCTAACCACGGTCAGTGGTAAGGTTAACTGTCCTGGTCTACCCCAGGTTAGTGCTAGCAGTGTAACAGTCCTGTTCTAAAACAGTATGTCTACAGTTAAGCTGGTCCTGGCTAAAACGTCAAGTGTCAGCCGGTAACACTCCGTCAAAAAACGGGTCAGGCGAGCAGGTTCACAATTCCTGTCTAAAACTGGTCAGTGTCTAGCAGTAACCTGTCCGGCTAAAACGTCCAGCTGTCTACAAGGTTAACCTGTCCGGTCTAACCAGGATTAGTGCCAGCTAGTTAAACAAGTCTAGTTAACACATTAGTGTCGAGCAGTTAACGGTCCCGTTCTAAAACGGTCAGGTCTACAGGTTAAACATGTCCTGTTTCGAAAAACAGTTAGTCACCAAGGTTAACCTGTCCGCTAACCCAGGTTAGTGTCGAGCAGTTACTACCGCCGGCTAACCAGGTAGTTAGCAGGTTACAGTCTGTTCTAAAAATCAGTTAGTGTCGACGCAGGTTAACTGTCCTGGTCTAACCAAGGTTAGTGCTAGCAGAACAATTCCTGGTCAACCCAGGTCAAGTGTCAGCAGTTAATCATTCCTGGTCAACCCAGGTCAGTGTCCCTACAGGTTAAACCTGTCCGGTCTAGGACCCAGGTCAGGGTAGCAGGTTTAACATGTCTAACGCAAAGGCAGTTGGTCTAGCAGGTTAACATCCTGGGCTAAAACGGGTTAGAATTAAAGATCGCTGGTACCTAACTCTCACACGTCCATACTACAGTAACATTCGCTCAACCCAGGTCA
>NW_019943943.1:0-5751 GCF_002910315.2 Salvelinus sp. IW2-2015
ACAGAGAGAGATTGTGGTGATTGGCGATAGAGGTAGAGGAGAGGGTATGTGGTGAATGGAGATGAGGACTAGAGGGAGATGGGCTAGTGGTGATGGAGGTAGAGGACTAGAGGAGATGGGTATGTGTTTAGGTTGTTTAGGTAGTCCGGGAGCAAGACGTCGGTGTACGCGAAGTGACCGGTTTTCTTTTTGTAATCCATGATTGTCTGTCTGCCCTGTCACATACGTCTCGTGTCTGAGCTGTTTAATTACGACTCCACTTTGTCTCTGTACTGACGTTGTGCCTGTTTCATTGCCTTACAGAGGGAATAACTGCACTGTTTMTATTCAACCATATTTCCCAGTCACTTTGCCCTGGCTAAATGCAGTGGTTTGCGCTTCCAGATTAGTGTAAATGCTGCCATCTATCCACGGTTTCTGGTTTGGGTTTTAATAGTCACAGTGGGAACAACATCTCCTATACGCTTCCTGATGAACTCAGTCACTGCGTCCATGTATACGTCAATGTTATTCTCAGAGGTTACCCGGAACATATCCCTTTCCACGTGATCAAATAATCTTGAGCATGGATTCCGATTTGTCAGGCCAGCGTTGAATAGACCTTAGCATGGGTACTTCCTGTTTGAGTTTCTGCCTATAGGAAGGGAGGAGCAAAATGGAGTCGTGATCTGATTTGCAGAAGGGAGGGCGGGGTACGGCCTTGTAGGCATCCAGGAAGTTGGAGTAGCAGTGGTTGAGTGTTTTACCAGAGCGAGTACTACAATCAATATGCTGATAAAACTTCGGTAGCGTTTTCCTCAAATTTGTTTAAAATCCCCAGCTGCAATCAATGAGGCCTCAGGATATAGTGTTTCCAGTTTGCACAAAGTCCAGTGTAGTTCCTTGAGGGCCGTCGTGGTATCGGTTTGAGGGGGAAAATTCACGGCTGTGACTATAACCGAAGAGAATACTATTTGGAAGTAATATCGTCGGCATTTGATTGTGAGGTATTCTAGGTATATCCCGGAGAGAACTTAGATTCTGTGAAAACAGAGAACGTTACTGTCCCGAATGTCTCTCTGGAAGGAGATCCTCGCCCTGAGCTCGTCTAGAGACTGAACATTAGCGAGTAATATACWCGGTAGCGGTGGATGGTTTGCACGCCTCCTGAGTCAGACTAAAGTTCACTCCGAATACCTCTTCTCCGGCGGCGTCTTGGAGCATCCTCTGGGATGAGTTCAAATTGCCCTGGTGGGTACAAACAAAGGACCCAACACGGGAAAGCCGTATTCCTGGCCGCTCTGATGTCCACAATTTATTTCCGGCTGTATGTAATAATAACACATAAAAAACATTCTGGGCTAATAATGTAATAAATAAGACCAAAAAATACAAAATACTGTAAAGTTGCTGCCGGCGCCATCTAGGTACAAATACCTCGTACATCGACTCGGTACTGGTACCCGGTGTATATAGCCAAGTTATACTCATTGTGTATTTAGTATTACATTATCAAATCAAATGTATTTATATAGCCCTTCTTACATCAGCTGATATCTCAAAGTGCTGTACAGAAACCCAGCCTAAAACCCCAAACAGCAAACAATGCAGGTGTAGAAGCACGGTGGCTAGGAAAAACTCCCTAGAAAGGCCAAAACCTAGGAAGAAACCTAGAGAGGAACCAGYCTATGAGGGGTGGCCAGTTATAATTATGTGTTATTACTTTACATGATTTCTTTATTGTCTTTCTCTCTGCATTGTTGGGAAGGTKCGTAAGTAAGCATTTTAGTGTTAGTCTACACCTGTTGTTTAAGAAGCACGTAACGAATGAAATGACATTTGAAACACTGCGTCTCTCTCTCTCATTGCTGCCGAGCCTCGGAGAAAAGGGCAGGCCTTGCAATTACTGCTGTCCTCAACTACTCTCTCTGCATATTTACTCCCACGGTGCCCCAAAAGGAACCCTATTCTCCACATAGTGAGAATGGAATGGAACCCTATTCTCCACATAGTGAGAATGGAATGGAACCCTATTCTCTACATAGTGAGAATGGAATGGAACCCTCATATTCCTACATAGTGAGAATGAATGGAACCCTATTCTCCACATAGTGAGAATGGAATGGAACCCTATTCCTCTACATAGTGAGAATGGAATGGAACCCCTATTCTACATAGTGAGAATGGAATGGAACCCTATTCTCTACTATAGTGAGAATGGAATGGAACCTCTCTCTAGATAGGAGAATGGAATGCGAACCCTATTCTCTACATAGTGAGAATGGAATGGAACCTCTATTCTCCACATAGTGAGAATGGAATGGAACCCTATTCTCCACATAGTGGAGAATGGAATGGAACCTCTTCTCACATAGTGAGAATGGAATGGAACCCTCTTCTCTACATAGTGAGAATGGAATGAACCCTCTTCTCACATAGTGAGAATGGAATGAACCCCTCTTCTCTACATAGTGAGAATGGAAAATGGAAGCCCTCTTTCCACATAGTGAGAATGGAATGGAACCCTATTCTCCACAATAGTGAGAATGGATGGAACCCTCTTCTCTCACATCGTGAGAATGGAATGGAACCTATTCTCCACATAGTGAGAATGGAATGGAACCCTATTCTCTACATAGTGAGAATGGAATGGAACCCTATTCTCCACATAGTGAGAATGGAATGGAACCCTATTCTCCACATAGTGAGAATGGAATGGAACCCTATTCTCTACATAGTGAGAATGGAATGGAACCCTATTCTCTACATAGTGAGAATGTAATGGAACCCTCTTCTCCACATAGTGAGAATGGAATGGAACCTATTCTCTACATAGTGAGAATGGAATGGAACCCTATTCTCTACATAGTGAGAATGGAATGGACCTATTCTCCCATAGTGAGAATGGAATGGAACCCTCTTCTCCACATAGTGAGAATGGAATGGAACCCTCTCCCACATAGTGAGAATGGAATGGAACCTATCTTCCACATAGTGAGAATGGAATGGAACCTATTTTCCACATAGTGAGAATGGATGGAACCCTATTCTCCTACATAGTGAGAATGGAATGGAACCCTATTCTCTACATAGTGAGAATGGAATGGAACCCCTCTTCTCCACATAGTGAGAATGGAAATGGAACCCTATTCTCTACATAGTGAGAATGGAATGGAACCCTATTCTCTACATAGTGAGAATGGAATGAACCCTATTCTCTACATAGTGAGAATGGAATGGAACCCTATTCTCCACATAGTGTACTACATTGACCAGGGCCCACAGAGTTCTTGTCTAAAGTATTGCACTGCATAGGGAATAAGTTGCTGCATCTTTAACCCTCTATCTCCTCTCCCTCCCTCTGTTTCTACTCTCGTTTAACCATCCCTGTATCCCTCCCTCTGTTTCTACACTCGTTTAACCATCCCTGTATTCCTCCTCTGTTTCTACATTCGTTTAACCCCCCCCCCCCTGTCCATTTCCACAACTGGGGAGGAGAGAGGAACCTGTCGTGTGACTTTGCAGAAAACTGTTGCATAAGAGAAGTTGAACGGTGTACTTCAACACGTGTATAACAACTAGGAACACTTACAAACTGATATCTTGTGATGATTGTCTTTACTGGCATCATCTTGACTCCTCTGGACTTCAGCTCTGTCATCTCTTCACCTGTGAGACCAGAGGATAATGTTACAGTCAGATGACCTGTTTAATCAGTACTGTAGAGACCAGAGGTAATGTACAGTCAGATGACCTGTTTAATCAGTACTGTAGAGACCAGAGTATAATGTACAGTCAGATGACCTTTTATCAGTAATGTAGAGACCAGAGGATAATGTACAGTCAGATGACCTTTTAATCAGTACTGTAGAGCCAGAGGATAATGTAAGTCAGATGACCTGTTTAATCAGTACTGTAGAGGCCAGAGGATAATGTACAGTCAGATGAACCTGTTTAATCAGACTGTAGAGACCAGAGGATAATGTACAGTCAGATGACCTGTTTAATCAGTACTGTAGAGCCAGAGGATAATGTACAGTCAGATGACCTGTTTAATCAGTACTGTAGAGACCAGAGGATAATGTACAGTCAGATTGAACCTATTAATCAGTACTGTAGAGACCAGAGGATAATGTACAGTCAGATGACCTGTTTAATCAGTACTGTAGAGACCAGAGGATAATGTACAGTCAGCACTGGGGAGTAAGATCCTATTAGGAACACAATAGGAAGGGGAGTAACATCCTATTAGGAACATAATAGGAAGGGGAGTAAGATCCTATTAGGAACACAATAAGAAGGGGAGTAGATCCTATTAGGAACACAATAGGAAGGGGAGTAAGATCCTATTAAGAACACAATAGGAAGGGGAGTAAGATCCTACCAGGAACACAATAGGGAGGGGAGTAAGATCCTACCAGGAACACAATAGGAAGGGGAGTAAGATCCTACCAGGAACACAATAGGGAGGGGAGTGTGATGTATTATTTTTTCATACCACTTTATACCACTCTTGTGACATTTTATGTGAGTCATCTGTAACTTTATAGAGTTGGTCCCCTTGGCACACCACCTCCAATTTACTCCCGACATCTCTTGATTTCCTGCATGGATTCTGGAGGCGATGAACTGATATTTCATTGAAAACATTTGAATGTGATGTGAATGAATAAACGATATGTACTTCTAGACTGCGTAGGGGCGGTCCATTAGGGTAAATGCAGAGTGGGCGCAATGAACTGTTGATATTCCAATTAGATCCAATGAGATAACGTTYGAATTTAACATTTTAAACACTCATTATTCTCACAAACACAAATTATACTTGATTACGTAATATATCAACAACAGTTTCTTGTTCTTATTGGCAAAAGTGTGTATTTCAACTCAAACTATTTTAAATAAACAAAAGTCTGAATCTCTCTCTGTCTGGAGGAGCAACAACAAGCGCTGGGAACCGGCTAGCTAGTGCGCGCTAATAGCGTTTCAATAGGTGACCTCACTCGCTCTGAGACTTTGAAGTAGTGGTTACCCTTGCTCTGCAAAGGGCCGGGGCTTTTGTGGAGCGATGGGTAACGATGCTTCGTGGGAAGCAGCTGTTGACGTGTGCATAGGGTCCCCGGTTCGAGCCCAGGTAGGGGCGAGGAGAGGTACGGAAGCAACTCCGTTACACACGTAGCGATGGAAATTGTGACGTGGAACTAACTCCACAAAGCGCAGTGAGGGGGCTGTCTAGCGTAATTGATGAGTAACTTTGGGCTGGTGGACGGTTGCCAAACTACACTTCAATCTTAAATGTGCATTGTTAGTGCCATTGAGATACTATAGACATATAGGAGGGGAGTGGATGAAGGGGAGAGGAAGAGAGGAAGGAGAGGAAGAGAGAGAGAGGAAGAGAGGATATAGAGAGACAAAAAGCTGTGTAAGGTTTTTCATAACTACAAAAAGTGGTGGTGTACTGAGTCTGACTGAGATATCTAACTGGTAGAGATTGCCCTCAGAGCTTTGTATGTATATATGTGTGTGTGTGTGTGTGTGTGTGTGTGTGTGTGTGTGTGTGTGTGTGTGTGTGTGTGTGTGTGTGTGTGTGTGGTGTGTGTGTGTGGTGTGTGTGTGTGTGTGTGTGTGTGTGTGTGTGTGTGGTGTGTGTGTGTGTGTGTGTGTGTGTGTGTGTGGTGTGCGCGCGTGCGTGCGTGTGTATCACTGTGTGAATGTGTGTGTGTGTAAGTAGAACCCTGTAAAGATCTATGCAGACATTCCAAACCAACAGGA
>NW_019943943.1:11091-15907 GCF_002910315.2 Salvelinus sp. IW2-2015
TAAGAGAGGAAAACGAGATTATGGGAGGAAACAAAGGGAGGAGAGAGAGGGAGAGGAAGAGGAAGAGAGGAGAGTGAAGAGAGGAAGAGGGAGGAGGAGAGGAAACAGAGGGAGGAGGAGAGGAAACAGAGGGAGGAGGAGAGGAAAGAGAGGGAGGAAGAAAGGAATCATAGGGAGAAACAGAGAATAAGGGAGGAACAGAGAGAGGAAGAGAGGACACAGAGAGAGGAAGAGGAACTAGTGAGGAAGAGAGGAAAGAGAGAGGAAGAGAGGAAACAGAGAGAGGAAGAGACAAATGTAAGAGTGAAGAGAGAATCGAGAGGACAATATAAAATGTTCTTTATAGTAGGTCACTTGTCATATGAAATGCCTTGTGCCTGTAGAGGACAGTGGGATTACAGGTGTGGGGGCGGTGGTGGTGGGGAGAGGTGAAGGGAGGAGGCCATTGGTTAATCTAATTAAAGTCTCAGTCTTCCTCTGCCTCCTCTCTCTAATTTCAATAATGGATTATATATTTATTATATATTTATCTAACACATGACCTATAATCCTATATTCTCTCTGTGTCTCTCTGTGTGTCTCTCTGTGTGTCTCTCTCTCTCTCTCTCTCTCTGTCTCTCTCTCTCTCTCTCTCTCTCTCTCTCGTCTCTCTCTCTCTCTCTCTCTCTCTCTCTCTCTCTCTCTCTCTCTCTCTCTCTCTCTCTCTCTCTCTCTCTCTCTCTCTCTCTCTCTCTCTCTCTCGAGATGAGCTGAGATGAGATTGGAGTTTGTATTTTGCACTTGGACAGTCTAATGCCTGTTCATCTGTTTTCAACCCTGAACTACAACCCTCAGACTGATGAGATTTGGGAGAGGTGTGTGTGTGTGTGTGTGTGTGTTGTGTGTGTGTGTGTGTGTGTGTGTGTGTGTGTGTGTGTGGTGTGTGTTTGTGTGTGTCATACCTTGGTACTGTGCACTGAAGCCCCTCAGCTTGTGGTTTCCATCAGAGGTAAAGTGTAGTCTTAGCCAGTTCTTACTGCTGAGGACGGGAGATGGTAGGTTAGATCTCACCCCCCATCCCCCCCCCCCCGCCCCTCCCCCCCTCCCCCCCCCCCCCCCCCCCCCCCCCCCCCCCCCCCTCCCCTCTGAATTAGCTGGTATTTTTAGGAAGACAAAAGCCCCTGGTTTTTTAAATGAGCCTGGCTTACTGTTGCAACAAGGCGAAACCAAAACAGACATTTAAAAGCGAGAGAGAGAGAGAGACAGACAGACGGACACAGACAGACAGACAGACAGACAGACAGACAGACAGACAGACAGACAGACAGACAGACAGACAGACAGACAGACAGACAGACAGACAGACACAGAAAGACACATAAAGATAGACAGACAGACAGACAGACAATAGACCGATTGGTGGCTTCGAATGGTGGATTTTGTCGGGAAAGTTGTCTGTCTGATAGAGGCAGAACCCTGCGTCGTTTCGTTTTTTGCCCTTTTCGAAGTCACAGCTGTCTTACCGAGGCCAGACAGAGAGAGGAAGATAAAAGGCAGAACATGGTTGTAAATAAAAGTAATACTAAATAGACAATGAGTAACGATAACTTGGTAATTTACACAGGGTACCAGTAGCGAGTCGACGTGCAAGGGTTCGAGGTGATTGAGGAAGATATGTACATATAACTAGGAATAAAGTGACAGATAATAAACAGTAGCAGCAGTATGTGACGAGTCAAAAACTGTTTTTGGCAAAAAAAGAGTCAAAGCAGCTATTTGATGAACTAGTTAACAAAGCTATTTAGCGTTCTTTATGTCTTGGGGGTAGAAGTTGTTTAGAGTCCTGTTGGTTACAGACGTGGTGCATCGGTACCATTCGCTATGCGCTAGCAGAGAGAACAGTCTACGACGTGGGTAGGTTACAGACGTGGTGCATCGGTACCATTCACTATGCGCTAGCAGAGAGAACAGTCTATGACGTAGGTAGGTTACAGACGTGGTGCATCGGTACCATTCGCTATGCGCTAGCAGAGAGAACAGTCTACGACGTGGGTAGCTGGAGTCTTTGACAGGTTCTTCCTCTGACTCTGCCTGGTAGACAGGTCCTGGATGGCAGGGAGCTCGGCCACAGCGGTGTATTGGATTAGTGTCTCGCTGTTTGAAAGCGGAAGCTCTAGCCTTTAGCTCGGTGCGCATGTTGCTTGGAATCCATGACTTCTGGTTGGGATATGTACGTACGGTCATTGTTGGGACGACGTCGTCGATGCACTAATTAAATGAAGTCGGTGAGTGATCTGTTAAACTCCTGAATGCCATCGGATGAATCCCGGAACATATTCCAGTCTGTTCTAACGAAACAGTCCTGTAGTTTAGCATCTGCGTCACCACTTCCGTATTGAGGGCGTCACTGGTACTTACTGCTTGAATTTTTGCTTGTAAGCAGGAATCTGGAGGACAGAGTTATGGTCAGATTGGGCAAATGGAAGGCGGGGGAGAGCTTTGTATGCGTCTCTGTGTGTGGAGTATAGGTGGTGTCGAGTTTTTGGTGACAGATGACATGTGGTGACAGGTGGTGACAGGTGGTGACAGGTGGTGACAGGTGGTGACAGGTGGTGACAGGTGGTGACAGGTGGTGACAGATGACAGGTGGTGACAGGTGGTGACAGGTGACAGGTGGTGACAGGTGGTGACAGGTGACAGGTGGTGACAGGTGACAGGTGGTGACAGGTGACATGCTGGTAGAAATGAGGTAAAACGTATTTCTGCATTTAAATCACCGGCCACTAGGAGCACTACATCTGGATGAGTATGTTGTTACTTATGTCCCTGTACATCTCGTTGAATGCAATCTAGGTGCCGGCATCGGTTTGTGGTGGTAAATAGACAGCTTATGAAAAATAGAGCGTCCCATTGCCCCCAAAACATGTCACCACAGCATGTGAGGGGTAGGATGCTACTGAAATAAAGCACAGTGAAGCCTCCAGAGGGTTCTTCTACCATGCATTAAATACACCTAACTGATGAGTTAAACAGCCTCGTCTACCATGCATTAAATACACCTAACTGATGAGTTAAGCACCCTGTTACAATTCCCTCACCCTGTACGCAGTGACACATTCCCTCACCCTGTACATAGTGACACATTCCAGCCTTCTATTTACCATCAGACTGTTTGAACAGCTTCTATTACCATCAGACTGTTGAAACAGCTTCTATTACCATCAGACTGTTGAACAGCTTTTATTACCATCAGACTGTTGAACAGCTTCTATTCCACATCAGACTGTTGAACAGCTTCTATCACCATCAGACTGTTGAACAGCTTCTATCACCATCAGACTGTTGAACAGCTTCTATTACCATCAGACTGTTGAACAGCTTCTATCACCATCGACTGTGAACATCTTCTATTACCATCAGACTGTTGAACGCTTCTATCACCATCAGACTGTGAACAGCTTCTATTACCATCAGACTGTTGAACAGCTTCTATCACCATCAGACTGTGAACAGCTTCTATTACCATCAGACTGTTGAACAGCTTCTATCACCATCAGACTGTTGAACAGCTTCTATTACCATCAGACTGTTGAACAGCTTCCTATCACCATCAGACTGTTGAACAGCTTCTATTACCATCAGACTGTTGAACAGCTTCTATTACCATCAGACTGTTGACAGCTTCTATTACCATCAGACTGTTGACAGCTTCTATTACCAATCAGACTGTTGAACAGCTTCTATTACCATCAGACTGTTGAAAGCTTCTATTACCATCAGACTGTTGAACAGCTTCTATACCATCAGACTGTTGAACAGCTTCTATCACATCAGACTGTTGAACAGCTTCTATTACCATCAGACTGTTGAACAGCTTCTATTACCATCAGACTGTTGAACAGCTTCTATTCCCCCATCAGACTGTTGAACAGCTTCTATCACCATCAGACTGTGAACAGCTTCTATTACCATTTGACTGTTGAACAGCTTCTATTACCATCAGACTGTTGAACAGCTTCTATCCCATCAGACTGTTGAACAGCTTCTATTACCATCAGACTGTTGAACAGCTTCTATTACCATCAGACTGTTGAACAGCTTCTGTTACCATCAGACTGTTGAACAGTTCTATTACCATCAGACTGTTGAACAGCTTCTATCACCATCAGACTGTTGAACAGCTTCTATAACCATCAGACTGTTGAACAGCTTCTATTACCATCAGACTGTTGAACAGCTTCTATCACCATCAGACTGTTGAACAGTCTCTATCACCATCAGACTGTTGAACAGCTTCTATACCATCGACTGTTGAACAGCTTCTATACCATCAGCTGTTGAACAGCTTCTATTACCATCAGACTGTTGAACAGCTTCTATTACCATCAGACTGTTGAACAGCTTCTATCACCATCAGACTGTTGAACAGCTTCTATTACCATCAGACTGTTGAACAGCTTCTATAACCATCAGACTGTTGAACAGCTTCTATCACCATCAGACTGTTGAACAGCTTCTATTACCATCAGACTGTTGAACAGCTTCTATCACCATCAGACTGTTGAACTGCTTCTATTACCATCAGACTGTTGAACAGCTTCTATCACCATCAGACTGTTGAACAGCTTCTATCACCATCAGACTGTTGAACAGACATCACTAGCCATTTACCAGGTCATGCACACTCACACACAACACACACACACACACCTCATACTCACGCACACACACACACACACACACACACACACACACACACACACACACACACACACACCACACACACACCCACACACACACACACACACACACACACACACACACACACACACACACA
>NW_019943943.1:21926-26467 GCF_002910315.2 Salvelinus sp. IW2-2015
ATTCACCCTGTACATAGTGACACATCCCTCACCCTGTACATAGTGACACACTCCCTCACCCTGTATATAGTGGACACATTCCATCACCCTGTACACAGTGACACACTCCATCACCCTGTACATAGTGACACATCCCCTCACCCTGTACATAGTGACACATCCCCTCACCCTGTACATAGTGACACATTCCCTCACCCTGTACATAGTGACACATTCCCCTCACCCTGTACATAGTGACCACATTCCATCACCCTGTACATAGAGACACACTCCCTCAACCTGCACATAGTGAACACTCCCCTCACCTGTACATAGTGACACATTCCCTCACCCTGTACATAGTGACATATCCCCTCACCCTGTACATAGTGACACATTCATCACCCTGTACATAGTGACACATTCCTCACCCTGTACATAGTGACACACTCCCTCACCCTGTACATAGTGACACACTCCCTCACCCTGTACATAGTGACACTCCTCACCCTGTACATAGTGACACTCCCTCACCCTGTACATAGTGACACAGAGGATGGAATGTCACAGTTGCCTACTTGTTTGACATTATGGAAAATCTTAGCTATTTTTATAAAGATGATGTTATGGGAACACTATGTGAATTTTAAATGTTTTGTTAACTTCCCCTTTATACCCAACACTAGCAAAGCTGAACAACCTGATTGACAGACCCAGTCGTTAACCAGACATGATTACAAAGAGACAGGTACGGTGTGTAACTCATAGTTCAAAGTTCAAACTCTCAGTGATCTACTTTACCTCATCAGGCATTCCATTCCCTACCTAACTGCTGGGCTTCAACATATGGCTCACATGCAGCCATAGAACAATGTATGGGGAGAAGGCGTAGATGAATTCGCAACAGCAATCAATCAACATCCTACTGTACGTCTGCCTTTTACTGAAATTACTTTCCTTCCCTTTTCACATGACAACATTATTTATTTTCTATCTGATTGGAGGAATGGAAAGATGGAGGAGAGGAGGGGTGGAGGAGAGGAGGGAGGGAGCGATGGAGGAGAGGAGGAATGGAAAGATGGGGGAGAGGAGGGATGGATGGAGGAGAGGAGGGATGGAGCGATGGAGGAGGGAGGGATGAGGAGAGGAGGGATGGACTGATGGAGGAGAGGAGGGTGGAGGAGAGGAGGGATGGAGGGATGGAGGGATGGAGGAGAGGAGGGATGGAGGAGAGTTGGATGGAGGGATGGAGGAGAGAAGGGATGGAGGGATGGAGGGATGGCTGGATGAGGGATGGAGGAGAGGGGGGATGGAGGGATGGAGGGATGGCTGGATGAAGGGATGGAGGAGAGGGGGGATGGAGGGATGGATGGAGGGAGAGGAGGGATGAGGGATGGAGGAATGGTTGGATGAAGGGATGGCTGGATGAAGGGATGGAGGAGAGGGGGGATGTAGTGATGGATGGAGGAGAGGAAGGATGAGGGATGGATGGATGAAGGGATGGAGGACAGGGGGATGGAGGGATGGAGAGATGGAGGGATGGAGGGATGGATGGATGAAGGGATGGAGGACAGGGGGGATGGAGGGATGGAGGGATGGATGGATGAAGGGAGTGGTGGGTTACACACACACACACACACACACACACACACACACACACACACACAGACATAAAACACACACACACACACACTCTAGCCAACACCGCTGTCCCATACTAGAGACATCGATTGGTCAAGAACCGTTTCCCACTGTGTATTTAAATATTGTATCCCTGACCTAGCTCATTATACTATTCTACTGCTTTACATGGTATTTAAGTTACAACTGTTTATACACACCGCATTTTGTGTTTCTATACTGGATTATCGACATAGCTTACTGTGCTATATCTATTATCGTTGTTACTATATCTGGTGTAAATTCCCCCGGCGTAGAGATATCTAGTTAGCATGTAATTACTGCTGCAGCGGTATATGGGTTGTTAAATCAGTTTCGTCACACAGTTCTCTTGAGTTCTTGTCTATATTTTCTTACATTTTAATTGTTTGAAATATTACTGCGTTTTTCGTAGCTGGTATCATCAGCATTATACTGCAACGCTTCCACACCTGCTAAACTGCACGCTGTCAATCAACTGTCGTTTTTTAGACAAAGTGTGTTTGAGCCAGACGGATTGTTTTGTATTACTTAAAACATTGTATGTGATGTGAGGGTCAGATATCAGATGTGAGGGTCAGATATCAGATGTGAGGGTCTGATATCAGATATCAGATGTGAGGGTCAGATATCAGATGTGAGGGTCAGATATCAGATGTGAGGGTCAGATATCAGATGTGAGGGTCAAATATCAGATGTGAGGGTCAGATATCAGAGGTGAGGGTCATATATCAGATGTGAGGGTCATATATCAGATGTGAGGGTCAGATATCAGATGTGAGGGTCAGATATCAGATGTGAGGGTCAGATATCAGATGTGAGGGTCAGCTATCAGATGTGAGGGTCAGATATCAGATGTGAGGGTCATATATCAGATGTGAGGGTCAGATATCAGATGTGACGGTCAGATATCAGAGGTGAGGGTCAGATATCAGATGTGAGGGTCAGATATCAGATGCGAGGGTCAGATATCAGATGTGACGGTCAGATATCAGAGGTGAGGGTCAGATATCAGATGCGAGGGTCAGATATCAGAGGTGAGGGTCAGATATCAGATGTGACGGTCAGATATCAGAGGTGAGGGTCAGATATCAGATGTGAGGGTCATTCCATTGAATGTGTTGAGACAGATCTGTATGTCTCTTGGCATATGACTAGATTATGACCACTTAAAAACACATCATGTACCAACCATGTACCAGTCTATCACGGTCCTGTTGAAGGGTCAGTCTGTTATACAGTCTATCACCAACAGGACCGTGAGAACTGTATAAACAGGAGACTGACCCTTCAACAGGGCCATGATAGACTGTATAACAGACTGACCCTCAACAGGGCCATGAATAGACTGTATAACAGACTGACCCGTCAACAGGGCCATGATAGACTGTATAACAGACTGACCCTTCAACAGGGCCTGATAGACTGTATAACAGACTGACCTTTCATCAGGACCGTGATAGACTGTATAACAGACTGACCCTTCAACAGGCATGATAGACTGTATAACAGACTGACCCTTCACAGGACCGTGATAGACTGTATAACAGACTGACCCTTCAACAGGACCATGATAGACTGTATAACAGACTGACCTTCAACAGGGCCATGATAGACTGTATTAACAGACTGACCCTTCAACAGGGCCATGATAGACTGTATATACAGACTGACCCTTCAACAGGACCGTGATAGGACTGTATAACAGACTGACCCTTCAACAGGGCCATGATAGACTGTATAACAGACTGACCCCTTCAACCAGGCCATGATAGACTGTATTAACAGACTGACCCTTCACAGGGCCATGATAGACTGTATAACAGACTGACCCTTCAACAGGGCCATATAGACTGTATAACAGACTGACCCTTCAACAGGCCATGATAGACTGTATAACCAGACTGACCTTCACAGGACGTGATAGACTGTATAACAGGCTGACCCTTCAACAGGGCCATGATAGACTGTATAACAGACTGACCTTCAACACGGCCATGATAGACTGTATAACAGACTGACCCTTCAACAGGGCCTTGATAGACTGTATAACAGACTGACCTCAACAGGGCATGATAGACTGTTAACAGACTGACCCTTCAACAGGGCCTGATAGACTGTATAACAGACTGACCCTTCAACAGGGGCCTGATAGACTGTATAACAGACTGACCTTCAACAGGGCCATGATAGACTGTATAACAGACTGACCCCTTCAACAGGACCGTGAATAGACTGTATAACAGACTGACCCTTCAACAGGACCGTGATAGACTGTAACAGACTGACCCTTCAAACAGGGCCATGATTAGACTGTATAACAGACTGACCTCACAGGACCATGTAGACTGTATACAGACTGACCCTTCAAAGAGGCCTTGATAGACTGTATAAACAGACTGACCCTTCAACAGGGCCATGATAGACTGTATAACAGACTGACCCTTCAACAGGGGACCGTGATAGATATGTATAACAGACTTGACCCTGTCAACAGGACCGTGATAGGACTGTATAAACAGACTGACCCTTCAACAGGCCGATGATAGACTGTATAAAACAGACTGACCTTCAACAGGGCCATGATATAGACTGCTATAACAGACTGACCTTCAACAGGGCCATGATAGACTGTATACAGACTGCCCTTCAACAGGGCCATGATAGACTGTATAACAGACTGACCCTTCAACAGGGCCATGATAGACTGTTATAACAGTTGACTGACCCTTCAACAGGGCCATGATAGACTGTATAACAGATGACCTTCAACAGGCCGTGATAGACTGTATAACAGACTGACCCTTCAACAGGGCCTGATAGCTGTTATAACAGACTGACCCTTCAACAGCGGCCAGTGATAGACTGTATAACAGACTGACCCTTCAACAGGCCGCCTGATA
>NW_019943943.1:28313-35509 GCF_002910315.2 Salvelinus sp. IW2-2015
GGAGAGAGATCTTCAACAGTCTGATGGTAATAGAAGCTGTTCAACAGTCTGATTGGTAATAGAAGCTGTTCAACAGTCTGATGGTAAATAGAAGCTGTTCAACAGTCTGATGGTAATAAAGCTGTTCAACAGTCTGATGGTTAGAAGCTGTTCACAGTCTGATGGTAATAGAGCTGTTCAACAGTCTGATGGTAATGAAGCTGTTCAACAGTCTGATGGTAATAGAAGCTGTTCAAACGGTCTGATGGGTAATAGAAGCTGTTCAACAGTCTGTGGTATAGCTGTTCAACAGTCTGATGGTATAGAAGCTGTTCAACAGTCTGATGGTGATAGAAGCGTTGAACAGTCTGATGGTAATAGAACTGTTAACAGTCTGATGGTAATAGAAGCTGTTCAACAGTCTGATGGTAATAGAAGCTGTTCAACGGTCTGATGGTAATAGAAGCTGTTCAACAGTCTGATGGTAATAGAAGCTGTTCAACGTCTGATGGTAATAGAAGCTGTTCAACAGTCTGATGGTAATAGAAGCTGTTTCACAGTCTGATGGTATAAAGCTGTTCAACTGTCTGATGTAATAGAAGCTGTTCACAGTCTGATGGTAATAGAAGCTGTTCAACAGTCTGATGGTAATAGAAGCTGTTCAACAGTCTGATGGTAATAGAAGCTGTTCACCAGTCTGATGGTATAGAAGCTGTCAACAGTCTGATGGTATTAGAAGCTGTTCAACAGTCTGATGGTAATAGAAGCTGTTCACAGTCTGATGGTATAGAAGCTGTTCACAGTCTGATGGTATAATAGAAGCTGTTCACAGTCTGATGGTAATAGAAAGCTGTTCACAGTCTGATGGTAATAGAAGCTGTTCAACAGTCTGATGGTATAGAAGCTGTTCAACAGTCTGATGGTAATAGAAAGCTGTTCACAGTCTGATGGAATAGAAGCTGTTCAACTGTCTGATGGTATAGAAGCTGTTCAACAGTCTGATGGTTAGAAAGCTGTTCAACAGTCGATGGTATAGAAGCTGTTAACAGTCCTGATGGTAATAGAAGCTTTTCAACAGTCTGATGGTAATAGAAGCTGTTCACAGTCTGATGGTAATAGAGCTGTTCACGTCTGATGGTAAATAGAAGCTGTTCAACAGTCTGATGGTAATAGAAGCTGTTCAACAGTCTGATGGTGATAGAAGTGTTCAACAGTCTGATGGTAATAGAAGCTGTTCAACAGTCTGATGGTATAGAAGCTGTTCAACAGTCTGATGGTAATAGAAGCTGTTCAACAGTCTGATGGTAATAGAAAGCTGTTCAACAGTCTGATGGTGATAGAAGCTGTTCAACAGTCTGAATGGTAATAGAAGCTGTTCACAGTCTGATGGTAATAGAAGCTGTTCACAGTCTGATGGTAATAGAAGCTGTTCAACAGTTGATGGTATAGAAGCTGTTCAACAGTCTGATGTAATAGAAGCTGTTTAACAGTCTGATGGTAATAAGGAAGCTGTTCAACCAGTCTGAATGGTGATAGAAGCTGTTCAACAGTCTGATGGTAATAGAAGCTGTTCACAGTCTGATGGTAATAGAAGCTGTTCACAGTCTGATGGAATAGAAGCTGTTCAACAGTCTGATGGTATAGAAGCTGTTCAAACAGTCGATGGTGATAGAAGCTGTTCAACAGTCTGATGGTGATAGAAGCTGTTCAACAGTCTGATGGTATTAGAAGCTGTTCAACAGTCTGATGGTAATAGAAGCTGTTCAACAGTCTGATGGTAATAAGAAGCTGTTCAACAGTCTGATGGTAATAGAAAGCTGTTCAACAGTCTGATGGTAATAGAAGCTGTTCAACAGTCTGATGTGTAATAGAAGCTGTTCAACAGTCCTGATGGTCTTGGTAATAGAAGCTGTTTCAACAAGTCTGATGGGGAAATAAGAAGCTGTTCAACAGTCTGATGGTAATAGAAGCTGTTCAACAGTCTGATGGTAATAGAAGCTGTTCAACAGTCTGATGGTAATAGAAGCTGTTTAACAGTCTGATGGTAATAGAAGCTGTTCAACAGTCTGATGGTGATAGAAGCTGTTCAACAGTCTGATGGTAATAGAAGCTGTTCAACAGTCTGATGGTATTAGAAGCTGTTCAACAGTCTGATGGTAATAGAAGCTGTTTAACAGTCTTTAACAAGCTGTGTTTTTAGTGTCTCGGTCTTAGCTGTGATGCACCTGTACTGTCTCAGTCTGTCAGTCGGTAGCCGAGTGAAGAGTCTGTGGCTTCGGACTAATGACTTTATGTCCTTATGATCTTCTTGGTTAATGTCCTGGAGGGCAGGCAGCGATTCTTCAGTAATGCGTTGGGCTGACCACGCCACCCTCTGAAGAGCCCTGCGGTTGAGGGTGCTGCAGTTGTCGTACCAGGCGGTGATGCCCAACAGAATGATCTCAATGGTACATCTGTAAAAGTTGTTTAAGGGTCTAAGGGGCCATGCCGAATTTCTTCAGCCTCCTGTGGTTGTAGAGGCGCTACTTGTGCCTTCACCAAGGTGTGGTGAAAGTTAATTTCAGGTCCTCAAGTGATGTGTACGCCGAGGAACTTTAAGCGTTTGACCTTATCCACAGGGGCCCCGTCGATGAGGATGGGGGCGTGGTCTCTCCTCTGTCTCCTGTAGTCCACGATCGGCCCGTTTGTTTTGTTGACGTTGAGGGAGAGGTTATTTTCCTGGCACCACTCCGCCAGGGCCCTCACCTCCTCCCAGTAGGCTGTCTCGTCATTGTTGGTAGTCAGGCCTACCTACCACTGTCGCGTCGGCAGCGAACTTGATGATTGAGTTGGAGTCGTGCGTGGCCACGCAGTCGTGGGTGAACAGGGAGTAATGGAGGGTGCTGAGCACACATCCCTGGGCCACCTTGTTCGGGATCTGCGTGGCGAAGGTAGGTGTTGTTACCTATCCTCCCCACCTGTGGTCAGCCCGTCAGGAAATGTAGGACCCAGTTGAACAGGGAGGAGTTCAGGCCCAAGGCCCTGAGCTCAGTAACGAGCTCTGAGGTGCAATTAAAGCTGAGCTGTAGTTGATACACAGCATTCTCACCTAGGTATTCCTCTTGTCCAGGTGTGATAGGGGCAGTGTGCAGTGCGTTGGCGATTGTGTTGTCCGTGGATCTGTTGGGGCGGGTTTGCAAATTGTAGTGGGGTCAAGGGGGTCGGTTATGGTGGAGGTGATATGGTCTTTGACTAGCCTTTCAAAGAACTTCAGAAGTTGACAGAAGTGAGTGCTACGGGGCGATAGTCATTTAGTTCAGTTACTTTTGCCTGCTTGGGTACAGGAATAATGGTGGCCATCTTGAAGCAAGTGGGGGCAAAAAAAAAWTGTTTCGCTTGTCTGGGAGTGAGGCGTCTGTGTCCGCCACTTGGCTGCTTTTCCCTTTATAATCTGGGATTGTCTGAAGTCCCTGCCACCTGGTTTCTTGTGTCTGAGCCGTTGGACTCCACATTGTCCCTGTACTGTCTTTTTTTGCCTTGCGGAAGTCATAGGTGGTCTGTTTGTACTCGTCCGTGTTTCTAGCAACAGGGCGGACATCTTGTTCCATCACTTCAGATGGAATGCGAGAAAAGAAATTCCACAAATTAACTTTTAATAAGGCACACCTGTTAATTTAAATGCATCCCAGGTGACTACATCATAAAGCTGGTTGAGACAATGCGAATCTCAAATATAAAATATTTTTTGATTTGTATAACACTTTTTTGGTTACTACATGATTCCATATGTGTTATTTCATAGTGTTGATGTCTTCACTATTAAACCCTTGAATGAGTAGGTGTTCTAAAACTTTTGACTTGCAATGTATACAAAAGTATGTGGACACCCCTTAAAATGAGCGGATTCGGGGAAGGCCCCTTCCTGTTTCAGCATGACAATGCCCCTCGTGCACAATGTGAGGTCCATACAGAAATGGTTTGTCAAGATCGGTGTGGAAGAACTTGACTGGCCTGCACAGAGCCTTGACCTCAACCCCATCGAACACCTTCGGGATGAATTGGAACGCCGACTGCGAGCCAGGCCTAATCGCCCCAACATCAGTACCTGACCTCACTAATGCTCTTCTGGCTGAATGGAAGCAAGTCCCCACAGCAATGTTCCAACATCTAGTGGAAAGCCTTCCCAGAAGAGTGGAGGCTGTTATAGCAGCAAAGAGGGGACAAACTCCATATTAAGGCCCATGATTTTGGAATTCGATGTTTGACGAGCAGGTGTCCACATACTTTTGGTAACGTAGTGTATGCCAATGCTCTCTCTCTCTCTGTGTAGAGTATTCAGGATGCCCTCCAGAGGGCGCTGTCCTCTATGCTGCAGACCTCACCTCACCGCAGAGTCGCCATGGTTACCTTCAATGACCAGGTACTGATTGATTTTTGGGAGAGAATTTGGAGGAAGGGAGGGAGGGAAACAGGTCCTGTTGTGACAGAAATTATACATTTTTGAAACCATTATTTAGAATTTTTATCACGGGGACTCACCCTATAGGACTCACCCGATAGGACTCACCCTATAGGACTCACCCTACACTAACTTTACATATAACATTAATCCTCCCCCTAACGTTAAAGGAAAACTCCACGTTTTCAAGATATTGGACTTTCAAGAAGCAAAGTGTCACAAAGCAAAGATGTAATCTAGTTGTGTTTCTTGAAATTCCAACATCTTGTATGTTCCAATATCTTGTTGTGGCCCAAACCACAGGGGAACTGCAACAAAGAGAGACAAAGAAGCTCAGGATTATAACACTGTCTCTCTTCCCTTTTGATGTAGTATAAGATACGAGTTATAAGAGTTGTGTTACTAACTAGGTCTCCTTCGTTTTGTTGACGTTGAGGGAGAGGTTATTTTCCTGGCACCACTCCGCCAGGGCCCTCACCTCCTCCCTGTAGGCTGTCTCGTCATTGTTGGTAATCAGGCCTACTACTGTTGTGTCGTCTGGAAACTTGATGACTGAGTTGGAGGCGTGCGTGGCCACGCAGTCATGGGTGAACAGTGAGTAGAGGAGGGGAGCTGAGCACGCACCATTGTGTGGCCCCTGTTTTGAGGGTCAGCGTAGTGGAGGTGTTGTTGCCTACCTTCACCACCTGGGGGCGGCCCGTCAGGAAGTCCAGGACCCAGTAGCACAGGGCGGGGTTCAAAGTACAACAAGTATTGTGTCACATTGCCTCAGACTGGTAAAACTACTGGTACCCAGTTGTGTATGACACAGATTCAGTGAACTGTACAAGTGTATTTTCAGTTATGACAAGAGTCCTTTGATAGCATGAATCAACCGTGTACAGAACTATGTTGAGAAACTTACCGTCTGTTGATTTTTTGAGATGATTGTAATCAAGAACTGAAGAATGATAGATAGTGGTGAGTGCTTGTGTGCATGCATGCAGGGGTGTGTGTTTGATTGATAGTGTCAACAATGATTAATGATGTCTCTTCCCTTTTAATGTCTATAAAGGTGCGTGAGATTCAAGTTTTGGAGAAGCAATTTATTTTTTATTTTCTGATAAATGATTTCATTGCAATTCAACACCACTTTACATGACTGGAGACATATTAGCAGGATCTTTAATGGCCTACCATAAAAACAAACTGAGAGCAATAAAAACGACCTCATCTTGAATACATCCATCCAATGTAGGGCTACAAAAACGGGAGACACTTACAGAGCCTTGCAAAGTATTCAGACCCCTTGGCCTTGCAAAGTATTCAGACCCCTTGGCCTTGCAAAGTATTCAGACCCCTTGGCCTTGCAAAGTATTCAGACCCCTTGGCAAAAGTATTCAGACCCCTTGGCAAAAGTATTCAGACCCCTTGGCAAAAGTATTCAGACCCCTTGGCCTTGGAAAAGTATTCAGACCCTTTGGATTTCTTCACATTTTGTTGTGTTACAAAGTGGGATAAACATTTGTTTAATTGTCATTTTGTATAATACAATTTGATGGAGCCCAAAATAACCCTGTAATGTCAAAAAAAATAAAAAAATAACTAAAATATAGTCGTTRCATAAGTATTCAGCTCCCTGAGTCAATACATGTTAGAAGCACCGTTGGCAGTGATTACAGCTGTGAGGCTTTCTGGGTAAGTCTCTAAGAACTTTGTACACCTCGATTGTGAAACTTGCCCATTATTCTTTTCAAAATTCTTCAAGCTCTGTCAAGATGTTGGGGATCATGGCTAGACAGCACCTGAGCAGTTTCCTTCCTGTCCTGCAGCTCAGTTCAGAGGAAAACTGTATCTTTGATGTGTCTTGGTGGTTTAATGCATAATCCACAGCATAATTATGATCTTGACCATGCTTAAATAGATATTAAATGTCTGATTTGTTATTGTTACCCATCGACCAATCATTGGCCTACTTTATGAGGCTTTCGAAAGCTCCCTGGTCTTTGTAGTTGAATCTGTGTTTGAAATTCAAAACTTGACTGAGGAACCTTGCAGATGTTGTATGTATGAGGACAGAGGAAGGGGTAGTCATTCAAAAATAATTTCTACCCCTATTATTTCACACAGTGAGTCCATGTCACTTATTATGTGATTTCTTAAACCAAATTCTTAAACCAAATTCTACTCCTGAATAGGCTTGCCTAAACTAAGGGTCTGAATACTTATGCATCGACTATATTTTAGTAATGAATTTTGTATTCTTAAAATAAATATGTAGAAAAATCTGTTGTTATGCCCGTGAACAAGGCAGTTAACCCACTGTTCCTAGGCTGTCATTGAAAATAATATTTTTTTCTTAACTGACTTGCCTGGTTAAATAAAGGTCAAATAAAAATAAAAAATAAAGACGCGCCGGCTATGTGTGTACCTACCTGGTACCTGTCTACCTGCTACTGTCTACTGTCTAACGCTGCCTACCTGTCTACCTGTCTACTGCCTACCTGTCTACCTGCTCTACCTGTCTACCTGTCTACCTGTCTACCTGCCTACCTGTCTACCTGTCTACCTGTCTACCTGCCTATCTACCTGTTACCTGCCTACCTGTTCTACCTGTCTACCTGCTACCTGTCCTACCTGTCTACCTGCCTACCTGTCTACCTGCTACCTGCTACCTGTCTACCTGTCTACCTGTCTACCTGTCTACCTGTCTACCTGCCTACCTGTCCTACCTGTATACTGTCTACCTGTCCCCTGCCTACCTGTCTACCTGCCTACCTGTCTACCTGCCTATGTCTAC
>NW_019943943.1:35713-40649 GCF_002910315.2 Salvelinus sp. IW2-2015
CTACCTGTCTCCGCTGGCATCGGTGTCTCTATCTTTTTTCCGCCTTGAAATCTGCCCTATCAAAAGCCCATGTCAGTGTCTATGTGGTGTCTGCTATTGGACGTTGGTCTAGATCTGTGGCTTGAACGTGCTTTATTTCGTTTAATTCCTGCCAGCTTGTAGGCTACCTGCACATGGTTTAGTCAGTCAAGTGAGACCCTGCGAACAATAACTTGCTGCCATTAGTCGTGGTGTGCTAATACAATGCTCCTATATATCACATGCAGTGTGCTATGGTTAAGTGTACGTTGCTTCTTATACACGTGCTATACAGTGGGGTCTTAACAGCTGCACTGGAGCCTGTCTAGTGCACTTGTCCTTAGGAATAGGCGTGGCCTATTGCCGTACGTCATGTCTTCGATATCACTGCTCAAACTCAGGCTTGACAATGAGTATGTCTTAGACGTTAGCATACCTGGTAAGCATTGTGCAATGTCCTATTCCATAGTTCTACCTGCCTTGCTGTCTACCCTTTTGTTTTACCCAATTGTCGGTGCTGGTTACACCTGGACTTATACACGCTTGTGCTATGAATGTTCGAGACTAATGATCTACTGTTTCCAATGCATTCAATCGAGTCTAACACCACACAGTACCACATGTACTGCATGATACCTGTCATAGACTGCTGACACTCGTCTCACTCTGTGCATCTTGTACATAGGCTGTGCACGTGTGTATAGACCACATGTTGCACTGTTTAAATTGTGCGCAAGTATTTAATTCTATTATTGATATGATAATTATCTCTCGCTACTCATGATTATCTTCTCTCGCTCTCTGGCTTGGTAGTTTGCAAAATAGGTCATCTGTAAAAGGAGAACTCTCAGATCAGACAAATCACAGATTTTCTTGGCTCTCTCTGCAATCGTCTGCATCATAAGTATAGTCTTCTCGTATTGTACTGTGGCTTGTTGGCCGATTGAGATGCAAGCGTTAGAGTCTGGAGGTAAATCTGGACAAGTCTACGTGTGGAGGGACATATGGTGGGTGGGTTCATGTCGACAATGACTGCTGGGGAGCGCCGTGTTTTAGTGGCAGGGACTGGGAGACTATGTCAAGATAAGGGACGATGAAGAGAAAGTAGAGAGATTCCTGATGAAAAAACTGTCTCCCCAGGCTGTCAGCCATCCTCCCTCCGATCTCTTAGACTCTCGTCGGAGATCTCGTCGTTCTTGCTCTCTTTTCTTGTTACTGGGACAGTGATAGGGTTCGGGTGTAACAGTCTCCTCTAGGGAGGGGACACTAGGGCTTCAAATAACACTGAGACAATACAGGAGTGGCTTCGGATCGACCGTTCTTGACCTTGCCTTTCTCGTCTGGTGCACGCAGAGTCGGATCTTGGATACTGTAGGTAGTGTGTAACCTAGTGTGACCTTCTGGGGTATAAAGGCTGTTACGAGAATTAAGTCTGTCTGAGAGCGACTAGCGCTCTAGTTGATTTCGAACTACTGAGACTAAGGGGTCAACACGTAACAACATTGATAGCCATCAGCTTTGAGAAGTGGATATGAAGAGAAGAATGGGACGCTGGAAAGCAGCTACCAACCCCAAAATCAGAGGTGTGCCTTCAAATGGAGTTGGATAGTCACGAGATCGTGAAGATTGTTGTCTGTCTGATTGTCTGTGGCCTTGTCTGTCTGTCTTGTCTGTCTGTCGTTGTCTGGTCTGTCTGCTGGTCGTCTGTCTGTTGATTGCTGTCTGCTTGTCCTGATTGGCTGGCTGCCTGACTGGTTGACGGCCTGACTGGTTGACTGTCTGACTGTGACTGACTTTCTGGTTGTCTATCTGGTTGACTGTCTGGCTGTCTGTCTAGTTGACTGTCTGACTGGCTGGTTGTCTGGCTGTATGACTATCTGATTGACTGGCTGTATGACTATCTGTCTGACTGGCTGTATGACTGGTTGACTGTTTGTCTGGCTGGCTGACTGGCTGCCTGTCTTATTAAAACTGTATCTCCCTCTCCAGGCTGAGGGAGCATGGAGCTACAGCGCTAGGTCCTGCTGCCTTGGTCTCCGTTGCCATGGCGTCTCGATACGTGGGGTCAAAGGTCAGAGCTGAGCATTCCATCCAACACCAGTTCACTTCCTGTCTCACAGCCAATCAGATGCCTGGTTGACATTCTGACAGCATGTYCTATTTCTGTCTGTTTGACAACTCCTATGTTATTGTTGTGACCATTTATAATCTTTCTGTGTTCTGTGATTGGTTGACCTCTAGGTGATCCTGTGTACAGACGGGCGAGCTAACATCGGATTGGGTCTAATGGAGGAGAGTCCCGCCCCTTTCTCCTCCCCCCAGTCACCTTACTTCTACAGACAGCTAGCCCACGAGGCAGCTAACAGTGGGTTAGTGTACCCCCGAATTACCTCCATGTACCCTTTATTTACCACCGAAACCCATGTACCCCTAAATACAATACAATGCACCCCCAAACATCCACGCCCAAAAGCTTATCACAAAACTCCCAAATATCAAAACCCATAAAGCACCAAAACCTGGGTGGACAACCTGAGTGGACAGCAGAGGACTGTTTAGACACTAGTCTAGTGGGGGGGGGGCACAAGTTTTGGGGACCCCCCCAGATAGCATATGAACACGTCATAAGCCATGGAATAAATGTTTAGAATTACAGGACTGACTGACTGACTGACTGACTGACTGACTGACTGATTGACTGACTGATTGACTGACTGATTGATTGACTGACTGACTGACTGACTGATTAACTGACTGACTGACTGACTGCCCTGATGCCTATGATTGATGACTGCTACTGATTGACTGACTGCCTACTGATTAGACTGAATGCCTATGATTGACTGCAAACTGATTAACTGCGCTGCCTGACTGGCAACAGATTGATTGACGCCTAACTGTATTGAATGAGTGCCTATGAATTAGACTTTGCTAATGATTGAGATGCAACTGATTGACTGACTGCAGGTGTTAAATGCCCACTAAGGCTCTCGGTGGGCGCAGTGGTCAGGGCTGGTCACAGATCTTGGGTTGCGCCAGGTCTGTCGAGCGGCGCGACGGGAGGTCCGTGGGGCGACGCACACTTGGCCTAGCGTCGTCCGGGTTAGGGAGGGTTTTGGCGGTAGGGTATCCTGTTATCGCGTCAGCGCTCATGTGGAGGGCCGGGGCGAAGTGGCGTAACAAGGGGCAGGTGCACGGTGTTTCTCGCATCATTGGGGGCTGGCTTCGCTTGGAGGGGCGCTGTGTTAAAAGCAGTGGGCTTGGTTGGTTGTGCTTCGGAGGAGCGTGGGCTTTTCAACCTTACGTTCTCCGAGACGTCGGGGTTTGTATGATGAGACAAGATAGTATTAACTAGCGTTGGATAACGAAATTGGGGAGAAAAGGGAGAATTAAAAAAAAAAAAAAAAAATGACCTAAATAGTGCACTACTTTTGACCAGGCCTGATAGAATCCTTGGCCTGGTCTGAAGTCGTGCAGTTTAAAAGCTTAGGAAAGAGGCATTGGGACCACATAGATATAATGTTGAATAGACAGGTGTGTTGTCTTTACCTTGAAGCGGAGAGTTGCTGTAGATTGTAGATCCTCCAGGTCATGGTTGGCCACATCCATTGGTTTCAAGCGTAAGGAAAAGCTTGGTTCAATCCTGTACAGTAGAAGGGCAGTAGTGAGTTGGTATAGGAGAAAACATTAGTGAAGTTTGCAGTGAGGTTTGACTTGTGATGTTCTAAGCACAAAACAGTCCTGATACAGTGTTTTATTTACATAATATTTTTTAAATTTTATTTTTAACTGTTAGACATTGATTTGCTAATGAACCAAAAATGGTGAATGTTGGGTAAGGCTAGGAGAGAGTCTGGGTTGGGAGTCAGGACTGACTGTTGGGTTGGAGAGGAGCAGTCTGGTGGAGTCGGACTGACTGTTTGGGTAATGGAGAGGAGAGTCTGGTTGAGTCAGGATAGGACTGTTGGGTATGGAGAGGAGAGTTGGGTTTGGAGTCAGGACTGACCTGTTGGGTATGGGAGGAGAATTGGGGTTGGAGTCAGGGGAGGGAGGGTCAGGAGTCTGGTTCTAAACTGAGAGGAGAGAATGAAAGGGGTCGTTATGGTGTCGCTGACCTGCTCAGTCTGATTGTCATTTTGGATTTTGACAAATTTGACAGAGTTGACCAATCTCAACATTTTATAGAATCACAGTTTGAGATAATTGTTTTTAAAGCAAGAAATACATAAAGAAAATAAAAAATCCCCCCCCTTTTTCAGTTACATATTCATTATTGACAGTATTTTGAATTTTAAAAAGCACTTTTTTTTGGAGAGTTTTGAAATCCGGAAGAAACGGCATTCCAGGCATAGGCCACATGGAAATTATATATGTGATATTTAGAGAATCAAACAAATCTAAATTTCCCCTTAGACGTGGCTATGCCAGAGTAAATGTAAAAATAATCCAGGATCAAATTGTAATGATATGTTTACATTGGGTATGGTTCTAAGACAGAAGGTTATTAGGCAAACCCCAAATGTTGCGTTTCGAATCTCATCATGGACCTTTAAGCATTTTAGCAAATTGCCTTCGCAACTCCCTGTACTTGCACTTAACCTTAACCTATCTAACATCTTAACCCCTAACCCTAGCTAGCTATGTTATCCACCTAGCTAACTTAGCTTTAGCCACTGACATGTTAGCATCAACGATTGGAATTGTAACATATCATAACTTGCAGATTCTCTTCTGCTGTGCCGTGGAAGATTTAAGAGTAATGGCATTAAGGCAGCATGTTTTCAAGATGTTCATATGTTCATAGATCATATAATCATGGGCAGAGTTAAAAGGAAAAAATGTTCGAAATCAAAAAGGAAATAGTAACAATAAATACTGTTCATTGTAGTCATGATGAATGCATACCGCAATAATCAAT
>NW_019943943.1:44995-46251 GCF_002910315.2 Salvelinus sp. IW2-2015
CTCTCTCTCTCTTCTCTCTCTCTCTCTCTCTTCTCTCTTCTCTCTCTCTTCTCTCTCTCTCTCTCCTCTTCTTCTTCTCTCTCTCTCTCTTCTCTCTCTCTCTCTCTCTCTAGCTGGGTGTGGGCAGGCAGTCTGAACATGTCAGTGTTAGGGGTCCACTGTGCCCAGCTGTGTGCCAGGTTAACTATGGAGGGAAGAGTCCATGAGGCACAGAGACAACTCAGAGCACAGCAAAACTTGCTCAAAGACATCAGGTAGGTGTAGGGGGGGTCTGAAATGTGTTCCTTTTAATATGATCCAGACATGAAGCATGAAAAACACGTATATAGTGTAGGGGATAGAGAGGACTGTCCCCATGCTAAAACTGCCCTATCAAGCAGAAAAGGCAGTAACAGCTCATTTGGTTGAAAATGTGTTAATGTAATTTTTGCTACATTAAATACATGCTTAATCATGTGGACAAATATCCTGTCTCTTTTCTTATTGTGTTTTGGAGAAAATGGAGGTCAGGTTAGCAGTAACTGCATAAAGTTACTGTGAAACAAAAGTAAATAAAATCTATTTTTCTCAGTTCCACGCTATGCGCAGTTTCTGCCCTTTTTGCTTGGCAGAAAAGGTTATAACAAAAACCATATGTCTTCACATTGCTGACAAGGTGAAGACTTGTTTTTATTTTGGGTGTACTGTGCCTTTAACCCTATCGTCTTGTCCCCAGTGAGCAGAGGCCCAATCCAAAGGAGGAAAGTATCTATGGCAACTGGATCAGTACCATGACAACCATATGCGATGACCTCATTACAGACTCCCAAGTAATCAGTCAATCAGTCAATCAGTCAATCACTCTATGTCCGTCTGTCTGTCCGTCCGTCTGTTCGTCTGTCTGTCTGTCTGTCCGTCCGTCTGTCTGTCCGTCGAGGAATTAAATAAACTGCCTTCTTCCTGAGGTGAAAGGGAGGGATAGTTCTCAAGACAGAAAGAGAGACAGAAAGACAGAAAGAGAGAGACAGAAAGAGAGAGACAGAAAGACAGAAAGAGAGAGACAGAAAGACAGAAAGAGAGAGACAGAAAGACAGAAAGAGAGAGACAGAAAGAGAGAAAGAGAGAGAAAGAGAGAGACAGAAAGAGAGACAGAAAGACAGAAAGAGAGAGAAGGAGAGAGACAGAAAGACAGAAAGAAAGAAAGGCTCTCGGTAGGTGTTACCGTGCCGATGCAGGTGTAGAAACGGCTCTCGGTAGGTGTTATCGTGACGAATGCC
>NW_019943943.1:50706-53991 GCF_002910315.2 Salvelinus sp. IW2-2015
TTGTTTTCTCTTATCTTCCTCTTTTCTTTATTATCGTCTTTCTGGTCTCTTTCTGTCTCTTTTCTCTCTCTTCTTTCTGTCTTTCTGTATCTCTCTCTTTTCTGTCTTTTCTGTCACACCTGCATCGTCACGATAACACCTACCGAGAGCCGTTTCTAAAATCTATTCGGTTGCTTTTGGGGCATCAGTTCATGTTCTGTAAAACATATTTTATTTCAGGTCAAAGTCAAAGAAGACAATGAGATTTCTGGCAGTAGACTTTACATTGGTGGACAAAGAAACAAGGCTATATATATGGACCAAATAATGGGAATCCTCTGATTTCTTGTAACTGAGCTGGAGGAAGTTGTCAGAAATCCAACGTTTGATGTCAACAAGACACTCGAGTAGCTAAGCTCGTCTGATTGGTAAATAAAGCTGTGTGTCATCCTCATAGCAGTGAAACGGAATGTTATGATTGCGGATGATGTCACCTAGAGGAAGCATGTACAGAGAAATAAGGACGGGTCAGGTCAGGGTTTTTAGATGTAATTGATATGTTACAAGTTGTAGTAGTTAATGTTGTACTGAGTACCAGATGATACTGAGCCACCCGTGCTCACTGAGATACGTCTGCCACATAAATATGACCTGAACCAATCGAGGGCAACGCCAGAGATTCCCACCCACCTCTCCAGCCAGTCGATAAGAATGTTATGATCTGTAGTATCAAACACGGTTGCACTGCTGTCACAAATAAATACTCTATATTTGTGGCAAATCCAACATAACACATTGCTGGGTACCACTCTTTTTTAAAACATGGTGGTGGCTGCATCATGTTATGGATATGCTTGTCGTCTGGCAAGGACTAGGGAGTTTTTCAGGATAAAAATAAATGGAATGTTGCTAAGCACAGGCTAAATCCTAGAGGAAAACCTGGTTCAGTCTGCTTTTGACATGACACTGARAGACTAATTCACCATTCAGCAGGACAATAACCTAAAACACAAGGCTAAATCTACATTGGAGTTGCTTAACAAAATATCATTGAATGTTCCTTGGTGGCTAGGTAAAAATGTTGATTTAAATCTTGAAAATGGTTGTCTGGCAATGATCAACAACCAATTTGACAGAGCTTAAAGAATTTTTTAAATAATAAATGGGCAAATATTGTACAATCCAGGTGTGCAAAATTCTTAGAGACTTACTCAAATTACCCAGATTACCCAGATTACCCAAATGACTTTTATTTTTCATTAGTTTTTAACAAATGCTAAATTTTTTCTTCCACTTTCACATTACAGAGTATTTTCTGTAGATTGTTGACAAAAAAACTCTACTCTGTTGACCATTTTAACCCCATTCTGTAACACAATGTCACGCCCTGACCTTAGAGAGCCTTTTTATTTCTCTCTTTGGTCAGGGTGTGATTTGGGTGTGCATTCTAGTTTTTCTATTTCTTTGTTGGCCGGGTATGGTTCCCAATCAGAGGCAGCTGTCTATCGTTGTCTCTGATTGGGGATCATACTTAGGCAGCTGTTTTCCACCTTTAGTTTGTGGGATCTTGAGTTTGTATAGTTACTGTGTAGCCTGCAGAACGTCACGTTCGTTTATTTTTTGTTGTTCATCTAATAAAGTAAGATGTACGTTTACCACACTGCACCTTGGTCCTCGTTCCATCAACGAACGTGACACACAACAAAATGATGAAACAAGTAAAGGTGTGTGAATACTTTATTAATCGCTCTGTCGGTACAGAAATAGAAACAGCTGTGGGATGAACTGCCTCAGCAACATTTCTAAATGAACTATGTGACGGATGGCCTAGGTTGTTGTTGTTCTTCTCTCTCTCTCTCTCTCTCTCTCTCTCTCTCTCTCTCTCTCTCTCTCTCTCTCTCTCTCTCTCTCTCTCTCCCCCTCTCTCTCTCTCTCTCCTCTCTCTCTCTCTCTCTCACACACCCTACTCTCTCTCTCTCCTCCCTTTATCACCCCATCTCCAGGTTGAGATTCCCACCCACTTCTCCAGCCGGTTGACAAGAATGTTGTGATCGATAACATCCACCGTGATGGAACTGCTGTCACAGCGAGACATATAGCTTCTGTCTGAACAGAAACAGCTCTGTGTTGAACTGCTGTCACAGCGAGACATATTGCTCCTGTCTGAACAGAAACAGAAATAGCTCTGGGTAGACTGCTTTAACAGCATTTCTAAATGAATTACGTGACAGATGGCCTTTCTATCTCTATCACTATCTGTCTTTCTCATCAATTCAATTTCAATTCAAGGGGCTTTATTGACACGGGAAACATATGTTAAACATTGCCAAAGCAAGTGAGGTAGATGATAAACAAAAGTGGAATAAACAACAAAAGTGAACAACAGTAAACATTAAACTCACAGAAGTTCCAAATGAATAGAGACATTTCAAATGTCATATTATGTATATATATACAGTGTTGTAACGATGTGCAAATAGTTAAAGTACACAAGGGAAAATAAATCAACATAAATATAGGTTGTATTTACAATGGTGTTTGTTCTTCACTGGTTGCCCTTTTCTTGTGGCAACAGGTCACAAATCTTGCTGCTGTGATTACACACTGTGGTATTTCACCCAGTAGATATGGGAGTTTATCAAAAGTGGGTTTGTTTAAAAAAAAAATGGTGGATCTGTGTAATCTGAGGGAAATATGTGTCTCTAATATGGTCATACATTTGGCATCTCTCCATTTCTGTTTCTTTATTTGTTTTAAAGGAATAGTGCAAGATTTAGAGATTCAGGTAATTTATCTACTTACCCAGTCAGACAAACTAATACCATTTTTATGTCTCTGCATGCAGCTTGGAGATGATTAAAGCTAGCATATCGCTAGCTTAGCACAATTGCTGTAAATCTTCCGCTACAGTAGCCAGGTCCTGTCACAAGCAGGGGAATTAACTGTACCTGGGCGGTTGGTCATTTTTTGTGTAATCTGATGGAAATGTCTCTAATATCATCATCTCTCTCCTCAGAGAGAGGGGGTAGAGAGAGACAGAGCGAGGGGGAGAGTGAGAGAGAGAGAGAGAAAGAGAGAGAGGGGGTAGAGAGAGACAGAGAGCTACCAGTTTGTTTATTGGCCTGTCATGCATAAGGCCTAGATTCAATCAGATCAAGCTTTAAACCAGCGATAGCCGCACACCGCACACGCCATAGATTATTTTTTGAAGGTGTCAGAAGTGTAACTGTGGTGTCGGAGGTGCAACTGTGGTGTCGGAGGTGTAAACTGAGGGTGTCGCGAGGTGTAACTGTTTGTGGTCCCCGG
>NW_019943943.1:56636-64011 GCF_002910315.2 Salvelinus sp. IW2-2015
TTATTAGTAACTGGAAGAAGCAATTTCATTGCAGCGTCTGGATGCTCCTAATTACACACATCAGACCAACAAATATGTTTTACATCTTCAACAAGTAGATAGAAATCACAACAAAAACCTATTGTATGATACTATGTTATGCCCAGCCTTTGGAACTTTGGTTTTCCTAAATATGGTACTATAAAACTCAGCAAAATAAGAAACGTCACATTTTCAGGACCCTGTCTTTCAAAGATAATTCGTAAAAATCCAAATAACTTCACAGATCTTCATTGTAAGGGTTTAAACAACTGTTTCCCGAACATGCACCGTGTGAACGGTTGTTAAGACACTAACAACTTACCGACGGTAGTAATTAAGGTCACAGTTATGAAAACGTAGGACACTAAAGAGGCCTTTCTACTGACTGTGAAAAACACCAAAAGAAAGATGCCCAGAGTCCCTGCTCATCTGCCCGTGAACGTGCCTTAGGCATGCTGCAAGGAGGCATGAGGACTGCAGATGTGGGCCAGGGACAATTAATTGCAATGTCCGTACTGTGAGACGCCTAAGACAGTGCTACAGGACGGACAGCTGATCGTCCTCGCCAGTGGCAGACCACGTGTAACACCTGCACAGGATCGTACATCCGAACATCACACCTGCGGGACAGGTACAGGATGGCAACACAAACTGCCCAGTTACACCAGGAACGCACAATCCCTCCATCAGTGCTCAGACTGTCCGCAAAGGCTGAGAGAGGCTGGACTGAGGGCTTGTAGGCCTGTTGGAAGGCAGACATCACGACAACAATTCGCCTATGGGCACAAACCCACCGTCACTGGACCAGACAGGACTGGTAAAAAGTGCTCTTCACTGACAAGTCGTGGTTTTGTCTCACCAGGGGTGATGGCGGATTCCGTTTATCATCGAAGGAATGAGCGTTACACCGAGGCCTGTACTCTGGAGCGGGATCGATTTGGAGGTGGAGGGTCCGTCATGGTCTGGGCGGTGTGTCACAGCATCATCAGACTGAGCTTGCTGTCATTGCAGGCAATCTCAACGCTGTGCGTTACAGGGAAGACATCCTCCTCCCTCATGTGGTACCCTTCCTGGCAGGCTCATCCTGACATGACCCTCCCAGCATGACAATGCCACCAGCCATACTGCTCGTTCTGTGAGTGATTTCCTGCAAGACAGGAATGTCAGTGTTCTGCCATGGCCAGCGAAGAAGCCCGGATTTCAATCCCAAAATGTGCAGAAGCTGTCATCAAGGCAAAGGTGGCTATTTGAAGAATCTCAAATATAAAATATTTTTAATTTTTTTAAAACTTTTTGGGTTACTACATGATTCCATATGTGTTATTTCATAGTGTTGATGTCTTCACTATTATTCTACAATGTAGAAATTAGTCAAATGAATGAGTAGGTGTTCTGAAACATTTGACCGGAGGTGTATATCACTGTTTCACAGGGCGGCCTTTCATTTCGCCGGGCGGGACGTTTGGAAAAATGTTTGCAAAATTAGAGTACACCAACTTCTCCAGACACCACTACTCTCTCTCCCCCTCTGTCTCTCTCTCTCTGTATCTCTCTACCCCCATCTCTCTCTTTCTCTCTCAATTCAATTCAATTCAATTCAAGGGGCTTTATTGGCATGGGAAAACATGTGTTAACATTGCCAAAGCAAGTGAGGTAATAATACACAAAAGTGAAATAAACAATACAAATTAACAGTAAACATTACACATACCGAAGTTTTCAAAACAAGAAAGACATACAAATGTCATATTATTATATATACAGTGTTGTAACAGTGTACAAAATGGTTAAAGCACACAAGTTAAAATAAATAAGCATAAATATGGGTTGTATTTACAATGGTGTTTGTTCTTCACTGGTTGCCCTTTTCTTGTGGCAACAGGTCACAAATCTTGCTGCTGTGATGGCACACTGTGGAATTTCACCCAGGAGATATGGGAGTTTATCAAAAATGGATTTGTTTTCAAATTCTTTGTGGATCTGTGTAATCTGAGGGAAATATGTCTCTCTAATATGGTCATACATTGGGCAGGAGGTTAGGAAGTGCACTCTCTCTCTCTCTCTCCCCTGTCTCTCTCTTCTCTGTATCTCTCTACCCCTCTCTCTTTCTTTTGTTTCTCTCTCTCTCACTCTCCCCCTCTGTCTCTCTCTCTCTCTCTCTGTATCTCTCTTACCCCCATCTCTCTCTTTCTGTCTCTCTCTCTCCCCCTGTCTCTCTCTCTTGTATCTCTCTACCCCCTCTCTTTCTTTCTGTTTCTCTCTCTCTCACTCTCCCCCTCTGTCTCTCTCTCTCTGTATCTCTCTACCCCATCTCTTCTCTTCTTGTCTCTCTCTTCTCTCTCCCCCCTCTGTCTCTCTCTCTCTGTATCTCTCTACCCCCTCTCTCTCTTTCTGTTCTGTCTCTTCTCTCCCCCCCTGTCTCTCTCTCTCTGTCTCTCTCTACCCCCTCTCTCTCTTTCTGTTTCTGTCTCTCTCTCCCCCTCTGTCTCTCTCTCTGTCTCCTCTACCCCTCTCTCTCTTTCTGTTTCTCTCTCTCTCACTCTCCCCCTCTGTCTCTCTCTCTCTGTATCTCTCTACCCCCTCTCTCTCTTTCTGTTTCTGTCTCTCTCTCCCCCCTCTGTCTCTCTCTCTCTGTATCTCTCTACCCCTCTCTCTCTCTCTGTCTCTCTCTTACCCCCTCTCTCTCTTTCTGTTTCTGTCTCTCTCTCCCCCTCTGTCTCTCTCTCTGTCTCTCTCTACCCCTCTCTCTCTTCTGTTTCTCTCTCTCTCCACTCTCCCCCTCTGTCTCTCTCTCTCTGTATCTCTCTACCCCCTCTCTCTCTTTCTGTTTCTGTCTCTCTCTCCCTCTGTCTCTCTCTCTCTGTATCTCTCTACCCCCTCTCTCTCTCTCTGTCTCTCTCTACCCCCTCTCTCTCTTTCTGTTTCTGTCTCTCTCTCCCCCTCTGTCTCTCTCTCTCTGTCTCTCTTCTACCCCCTCTCTCTCTTTCTTGTTTCTCTCTCTCTCACTCTCCCCCTCTGTCTCTCTCCGGACTATATTGCCATTCCTATTTGCCATATCTTCAATCTAAGCCTACAGGAAAGTGTGTGTCCTCTGGCCTGGAGAGAAGCAAAAAGTAATTCCACTACCAAAGCACCCTTTATTGGTTCAAACAGCCGACCAATCAGCATGCTACAGACCCTTCAGCACGCTTATAGGGAAGGGTATTCAACATGTATGGCACTAACTTAAACGACTGATGATTGGCGGAAAGAAATTGATAATAAGACGACTGTGGGAGATGTTTTGTTACGACTACAGTGCAGCTTTTGACATTTTCCATCATAGTCTGCTGCTGAAAACACTTACTGTATGTGTAATAGCTTTACATCCTCAGCTACGTTGTGGATGGAGAGTTACCTGTCTAACAGAAAACACAGGGTGTTCTTTAATGGATGCACAACATAATCCAGGAAGAGTTTGGCATACCTCAAGGCAGCTGTCTTGGCCCCTTTTTTATTTTATTTTTACTAATGCCTTACCACTAGCACAGAGGTAAGCCAGTGTGYTTCTATGTATGCTGATGACTCAACACTATACATGTCAGCTACCACAGCAATCGAAATCACTGCACTACTTAACAAAAAGCTGCAATCAGTTTTAGAATGGGTGGCAAGTCAAATGCTAGTCCAAAATATATGAAAAAACTAAAAGCATTGTATTTGGGACAAACCATGAACCTCAACTAAATATTCTTGAGATGACTAAACTGCTTGGAGTTTAGTCCAAGTTTAGTACAATCCCTGGATTGTAAACTGACATGGTCAGAACATATTGATGCAACTGTAGCTAAGATGTGGAGAAGTCTCTCTGTGATAAATAGACTCTCTGCTGTCTTGACATCAATCAAATCACGTTCAAATTTGACTTGTCACATGCGCCRAATACAACTTGTGTAGACTTTAATGACTATAATGTGAAATGCTTGATTCCCAACGATGCAGTTTTAAAAATAATACAAAATAACAAATAAAATAGTACCACAATAAATTTAGAAAATATATTAATTAATTAAATAATATAGCTACAAGCAGAATGCTGTGGTTCACTGTGCCACGTTGAGGATTAATTTGTTTAGACATTGTGGATGAGTTACTTCTGTAATGTTAACCAAGCTTATATCACAATTCAAAATCATTTGCATGATCAGTTTGATTTTGTTGTATTTTGGACAATTTTCAATGATGTTGACTACTTTAAAAGTGTTCTTCTCCAGAATTCAAGACACACTTAACCAGCATGACTCCCACAGCATTCTGTAGTGATATGCCATCCCATTTGGTTTGGGCTTAGTGGGACTATCATTTGTTTTTCAACAGGACAATGACCCAACACACCTCCAGGCTGTGTAAGGGCTATTTTACCAAGAAGGAGAGTGATGAAGTGCTGCATCAGATGACCTGGCCTACACAATCCCCAAACCTCAACCAAATTGAGATGGTTTGGGATGAGCCGGACCACAGAGTGAAGGAAAAGCAGCCAACAAGTGCTCAGCATATGTGGGAACTCCTTCAAGACTGTTGGAAAAGTATTCCAGGTGAAGCTGGTTGAAATAATGCTAAGAGGGGATGCAAAGCTGTCTCAAGGCAAAGGGTGGCTATTTGAAGAAACTCAAATATAAAATGTATTTTGATTTGTTTAACACTTTTTTAGGTTACCACATGATTATTTCATAGTGTTGATGTCTTCACTATTATTCTACAATGTAGAAAATAGTTTTAAAAATAAAGAAAAACCCTTGAATGAGTAGGTGTTCTAAAACTTTTGATCAACAGTGTACAGTTGAAGTCAGAAGTTTGCATACCCTTTAGCCAAAACATTTAAACTCAGTTTTTCACAATTCCTGACATTTAATCCTAGTAAAAATTCCTGTCTTAGGTCAGTTAGGGTCACCACATTTATTTAAGAATGTGAAATGTCAGAATAATATTAGAAAGAATGATTTATTTCAGTTTTTATTTCTTTCATCATATTCCCAGTGGGTCAGAAGTTTACATACACTCATTAGTATTTGGGTAGCATTGCCTTTAAATTGTTTAACTTGGGTCAAACATTTTGGGCAGCCTTCCATATTGGGTGAATTTTGGCCCATTCCTCCTGACAGAGCTGGTTAACTGAGTCAAGTTTGTACGCCTCCTTGCTCGCACCCGTTTTTTCAGTTCTGTCCACAAATTTTCTATAGGATTGAGGTCAGGGCTTTGTGACGGCCACTCCAATACCTTGACTTCGTTGTCCTTAAGCCATTTTGCCACAACTTTGGAGTATGCTTGGGGTCATTGTCCATTTGGAAGATCCATTTGCAACCAAGCTTTAACTTCCTGACTGATGTCTTGAGATGTTGCTTCAATATATCCACATAATTTCCTGCCTCATGATGCCACCTATTTTGTGAAGTGCACCAGTCGCTCCTGCAGCAAAGCATCCCCAAAAATGATGCTGCCCCCGTGCTTCACGGTTGGGATGGTGTTCTTCGGTTTGCAAGCCTCCCCCTTTTTCCTCCAAACATAACGATGGTCATTATGGCCAAACGTTCTATTTTGTTTCATCAGACCAGAGGACATTTCTCCAAAAGTATGATCTTTGTCCCCATGTGCAGTTGCAAACGTAGTCTGGCTTTTTTTTATGGCGGTTTTGGAGTAGTGGCGTCTTCTTGCTGAGCAGCCTTTCAGGTATATGTCGATATAGGACTCGTTAAACTGTGGATATAGATACTTTTGTACCCTTTCCTCCAAGCATCTTCAAGGTCCTTTGCTGTTGTTCTGGGGATTGATTTGCACTTTTCGCACCAAGTAATGTTCATCTCTAGGAGACAGAACGCGTCTCTTCCTGAGCGGTTATGACGCTGCGTGGTCCCATGTGTTTATCTACTGCGTACTATTTTTGTACAGGATGAACGTGGTACCTTCAGGCGTTTTGGAAATTTGCTCACAGGGATAACCAGACCTGTGGAAGGTCTACAAATTTGTTTTCTGAGGTCTTGGCTGATTTCTTTTGATTTTCCCATGATGTCAAGCAAAGAGGCACTGAGTTTGAAGGTAAGCCTTGAATTACATCCAAGGTACACTCTCCTATTGACTCAGTTGATGCCAATTAGCCTATCAGAAACTTCTAAAGCCATGGACATAGTTGTTTATTTTCTGGAATTTTCCAAGCTGTTTAAAGGCACAGTCAACTTAGTGTATGTAAACTTCAGACCGACTGGAATTGTGATACAGTGAATTATAAGTGAAATAATCTGTCTGTAAACAATTGTTGGAAAAATTACTTGTGTCATGCACAAAGTAGATGTCCTAACCGACAAAACTATAGTTTGTTAACAAGAAATTTGTGGAGTGGTTGAAAATYGAGTTTTAATGACTCCAACCTAAGTGGATGTAAACTTCCGACTTCAACTGTATATACAGGGAGTACCAGTACCAAATTAATGTGGAGCTATATGCAGGGAGTACTGTGATAGAAAATGTACATACTTACCTGATTTGTTGGATATTTAACAATGATTTACTAAACAAACAGTAAGATATTTCTGTCCTGCGAATGCTGAGTTTTATGGTTTCCACTCTAGCTTCCTGCAGCTAGTCTGGGTGCCGAGGACATTGGTTTTACAAGAGATAGCTTGAAGCTGACAATTGATTGATGTCTCGGTGATGAAAAAAACAAAAAACAGCCACATTCCAGTCTATCATTAGTGGTGCATGTTAGACATATGTCTCCGGTCTAACTGGGCCTGCATTCTACAGATGAGATTGTGTGTGTCCCCGAGATAGAGATAGCCTGGAGGGATAGAACAAAAATGTCAGTGTTTGTTCTCATCYTTGCATCTGGGAAACTTAGCCTGAAGGATTAGAATCCCCCCCCCCATGCAAATAAACGACAGGATGAACCCAGGGTGGGTTATGGTGCCCAATTTGCAAGCACTCGGTCCGACAGTCAAGACTGTTGGGCTGACATGTTTCATTACTGCAATAATTAATCAATATTAAATAAAGATGATTGTTTGAATAAATGGCCAAGTCTCTCTCAGTACTGAATTTCCACGACCGTGCAAGTGCCAGATCAATTTGGAGCTATATACAGGAAATACCAGTCCCATATCAATGTGGAGCTATATACAGGAAGTACCACTACCAGATCAATGTGGAGCTATATACAGGAAGTACCAGTACCAGATCAATGTGGAGCTATATACAGGAAGTACCAGTGCCAGATCAATGTGGAGCTATATACAGGAAGTACCAGTGCCAGATCAACGTGGAGCTATATACAGGAAGTACCAGTACCAGATCAATGTGGAGCTATATACAGGAAGTACCAGTA
>NW_019943943.1:65937-71083 GCF_002910315.2 Salvelinus sp. IW2-2015
TGGTACTCCCTGTACTATAGCTCCACATTGATCTGGTACTGGTACTTCTCTTCATATCTCAACAAATCTCACTATCCTGATAAGCCTCATTGACTGAGTACTCCTGTATATAGTGCTCCACATTGATCTGTACTGGGTACTCCCCTGCTATATAGCTCCAATTCGATGCAGGTCTTCGTATGTAATGACTGCTACTGTACTGCTGTATATAGGTTCCACCATTGATCTGGTACTGGGTACTTCCCTGTTATAGCTCCACATTGATCTGTCGGTACTTCCTGTATATAGCTCCACATTGATCTGGTACTGGTACTCTCCTATATAGCTCCACATTGATCTGGTACTGGTACTCTCTGCTACTATAGCTCCACACTTGGATCTGGTACTTGGTACTTCCTGTACTATAGCTTCCACATTGATCTGGTACTGGTATCCTCTATATAGCTCACATTGATCTGGTATGTACTCCCTGTATATAGCTCACATTGATCTGGTCTAACTCGATTGTACTATGGACTGGTACTCCTGTAAATAGCTCCCAATTGATCTGGTACTTGGTACTCCCTGTATTAGCTCCACATTGATCTGGTACTTGTACTCCTGTATATAGCTCCAATTGATCTGGTAGCTGGTATCCCCTGTATAGCTCCACATTGATCCTGGTACTGTACTCGCTTATATACGCTCCACAGTTGATTCTCGGTACGTTGTGGCACTCCTCTGTATAAGCTCCACATTGACTGTCTGGTATCCTCTGTATAGCTCCACAATTAATTGGTATCTGGGCTCTCTTATATAGAGCTCCACTTGATCTCACTGGTACTTCCTGTATATACTCCACATTGATCTAGGTAACTGGTACTCCCGTATGTAACTCCACATTGATCTGCGTACTGCTCTGTATACTAGCTCCACAGGATTCTTGCGGTACTCCTGTACTGTAGCTCCCACATTGATCTAGTACTCCGTACCTGTCACTTATCCACTGGTATTCCTATATAGCTCCACATTGATCTGCGCCTACTGGTACTCCTGTAATATAGCTCCACACTTGATCCGGTACTACTCCTTCCACCTGCATATATAGCTCCAACATTGATTGTATGGTACTTCTCTGTATATAGCTCCACGATTTTGATACTGGTATGCGTCACTTTCCCTGTTATAGCTTCCACATTGATCTCGGGTACTTACTCCTGTATTAGCTCCACATTGATCTGGTACGTTCCTACGATATAATTTCCACATGATCTACGTACTCGGTATCCTGTATATACGCATCCAACATTGAATCTCGGTACTGCGTACTCCTGCTATACTACACTCCAACATTGATCGATACTGGTAAATTCCCTGTATTTAGCTCCAGCATTGATCTCCCGGTATGCCTTCCCTGTATATAGCACTCCCACATTGATCAGACTGGTACTCCCTGTATAACGCTCCACGATTGATTTGGTACTGGTACTCTCTGTATATAGCTCCACATTGATCTGGTACTGGTACTTCCTGTATATAGCTCCACATTGAGTGTGGTACTGTACCTCCTAATATAGCTCACAATTATCTGGTAACTGGACTTCCTGTATAATAGCTCCACATTTGATTGGTATAGTACTCCCTGTATATAGCTCCACATTGATCTGGTACTGGTACTTCCCTGTATATAAGCTTCCACATTGATCTGTACGGTCTCCTGTATATAGCTCACATTGATCTGGTACTTACTCTCTATATAGTCACATTGATCCTGGTCACTGGTACTCCGTAATTAGCTCCACATTGACTGGTACTGGTACTCTTATATAGCTCCACATTGATCTGGTGTTACTTCCCTGTATATAGCTCCACATTGATCTGTCGGTACTCCCTGTATATAGCTCCATCATTGATCTAGTGGTACTTCCTGTATATAGCTCCACATTGATCTGGTACTGGTTCCTTATATAGCTCCACATTGATCTGGTACTGGTACTTCTGTATATAGCTCCACATTGATGCTGGTACTTGGTACTCTCTCTATATAGCTCCACATATGATATTGTGGTACTGTACTTCCTGTATATAGCTCCACATTGATCTGGTACTGGTTACTCCTGTATATAGCTCCACATTGATCTGGTACTGGTACTGCTCTATATAGCTCCACATTGATCGGTACTGTACTCCTGTATATAGCTCCACTTGATCTGGTATAGTCTCCTGTAATATAGCTCCGCATTGATCCTGGCTAGCTGTACTCCTGTATATAGCTCCACATGATCTGGTACTGGTACTTCCTGTATATAGCTCCACATTGGATCTGGTACTAGTACTCTGTATTAGCTCCACATTGATCTGTACTGGTACTCCCTGTATAATAGCTCCACATGTAATCTGGTACTGTACTTCCCTGAATATAGCTCAACATTGACTCTGAGTTACTCGGTGCTCTCTGTATATAGCTCCACATTGACTTCTGTACTGTATGCCATCTATATCCCATTGATCTGTACTGTACTTCTCTCTATAAGTACTCCACATTGATCTATACTGGTACTCCTGTATATATATCCACATTGATCTAGTACTGTACTCCTGTATATAACTCCACATTGATCTGGTACTGTACTCTGCTATATAGCCCACATTGATCTGGTACTGGTACTCCTGTATATAGCTCCACGTTGATCTGGTACTGGTACTTCCCTGTATATAGCTCCACCATTGATCTGGTACTGGTAACTCCCTTGTATATGGCTCCAATTCGACTCGTGAGTACTGGTACTTCCTGTATATAGCTCCACATTGATCTTGTACTGGTACTCCTGTAATAGCCCTCACATTTATCTGTACTGGTACTCCATCTATATGCTCCACGATTGATCTGGTACTGGTACTTTCTCTTGCTATATAACTCCACATTGATCTGAGTAACTGGTACTCCTGTATATAGCACTCCACATTGATCTGGTACTGGTACTTCCCTGTATATAGTCCACATTGATCTGCGTACTGGTACTTCCTGTATATAAGCTCCATTGATCTGTATGTAGACTCTGTATATACTCCACATTGATCTGTATGGTACTTCCTGTATTTAGCTCACATTGATGCTGGATCAATGTGGAGCTATATACAGGAAGTACCACTACCAGATCAATGTGGAGCTATATACAGGAAGTACCAGTACCAGATCAATGTGGAGCTATATACAGGAAGTACCAGTACCAGATCAATGTGGAGCTATATACAGGGAGTACCAGTAGCAGATCAAGCTGCAGAGGTTCAAGGTATTTCAGGGAAATTTTGCTCATGAAGGCAGGGTAGGCTTCAGGATAGATCATTATTWWTTTTTTTWAACTTTATTTAACTAGGCAAGTCAGTTAAGAACAAATTCTTATTTACAATGACTGCCTACAGCCTGTGATGCAGCCTAGATTCAAACCAGGTTGTCTGTAGTGACACCTCTAGCACTGAGATGCCTTGGACCACTGCGCCACTCAGGAGCCCTGATATTAAGGTATTTGAGGTAAATATTGTACATGAAGGCAGGGTAGACATCAGGATGGATAATAATAAGGTATTTGAGGTAAATGTTTTTCTTGAAGGCAGGGTAGGCTTCAGGATAGATCAAAATAAGTATAAAATAAAGAACAGAGTAGCAGAAGCAAATGATGAGTAAAAGCGTGTGTATTTGTGTGCATGTGTGTGTATTTGTGTGTTTGTGTCAGTATGCGTGTTATGTGTGGGTGTGTATATAGTGTATAGCTGTCGTGTCCTCTTCATGGTGTGTGTGGACCTTGTTAAGTCCTCAGTGACTTAACAACATGTAAGCTAACAGTGACGGAAACCAACTAGCCTAGAACTAGCTAGTGCCCAGAAAAGCTACATTCGGTTAGCATGAAGCTAGCGAACTGTTAAACGTTATTCTTTGTGCAAATATTAACACTTTAATACATTTTATTGCCACATTTACATATATTACCTAAACTAAACTGAGCCTTCGTTCATAGAATATAAAACAAAATTGAGCTAAAGCGTTGTTAAATAAAAAAAGTAATTTTACAATTACAAATTACAAAAAGTTCGGACGCCATCTTAATCCCTTATTGGCTTAGGGTTGCTATTGGTTTACCATTGTAAGTAATGGAGTTGCTAGGTTGCTAATTTTTTGTGTTTGGTGGTTTTTGGTTGTTACCCATTGTATAAGGAGTTAGCTAGGTTTAATGGTTTACCCCATTGTAAGTAATGGAGATTGGCTAGGTTGCTAATGGTTTACCCATTGTAAGTAATGGAGGTTAGCTAGGTTGCTAATGGTTTACCCCATTGTAAGTAATGGAGGTTAGCTAGGTTGCTAATGGTTTACCCATTGTAAGTAATGGAGGTAGCTAGGTTGCTAATGGTTTACCCCATTGTAAGTAATGGAGATGGCTAGTTGCTAATGTTACCATTGTAAGTAATGGAGGTTAATGGTTGCTAATGGTTTACCCCATTGTAAGTAATGGAGGTTAGCTAGGTTGCTAATGGTTTACCCATTGTAAGTAATGGAGGTTAGCTAGGTTGCTAATGGTTTACCCCATTGTAAGTAATGGAGATTAGGCTAGGTTGCTAATGGTTACCCTCATTGTAAGTAATGGAGGTTAGCTAGGTTGCTAATGTTTCCCCATTGTAGTAATGGGATTGTAGGTTGCTAATGGTTTCCATTGTAAGTAAATGGAGATTGGCTAGGTTGCTAATGGTTTCCCCATTGTAAGTAATGGAGATTGGCTAGGTTGCTAATGGTTTACCATTGTAAGTAATGGAGATTGGCTAGGTTGCTATGTTTTACCCATTGTAAGTATGGAGGTAGCTAGGTTGCTAATGGTTTCCCCATTGTAAGTATAATGGAGGTTAGCTAGGTTGCTAATGGTTTCCCCATTGTAAATGGAGGTTGGCTAGGTTTGCTAATGGTTTACCCCATTGTAAGTAATGGAGGTTAGCTGTTGCTAATGGTTTACCCTTGTAGTAATGGGGTTAGTAGGTTGCTAATGGTTTACCCCATTGTAAGTATGGAGGTTGGCTAGGTTGCTAATGGTTTCCCCATTGTAAGTAATGGAGGTTGCTAGGTTTGCTAATGGTTTACCCCATTGTAAGTAATGGAGGTTGGCTAGGTGCTAATTCCTGT
>NW_019943943.1:75458-83130 GCF_002910315.2 Salvelinus sp. IW2-2015
AATCCATAGTGGGTTGCTCCACAAGGCTACCTAAGTATGATTCTTCATCAGAGACAACGATCGACACCTGCCTCTGATTGAGAACCATACTAGGCCAAACACATAGAATATAAACACAGAACAAAACATAGAATAACAACATAGAATGCCACCACCCCAACTTACGCCTGACCAAACTAAAATAAAGACATAAAAAAGGAACTAAGGTCAGAACGTGACAGTCAGTAGTGAGATCGTGAGGCTTGGAGGCTTCTTCTTCACAATCTTGGAGAATGCCTACTACTGAACACACTAACGTTTCTCCGTCTCAACATTCTATCCTGTTAATTCAGGTGTGTAATGTGCAGAAGTGCAAAATGACTCTCAAAATATTGAGTTAACACGGGTTAATTACATAGTCCGTGAGTTTGGTGACAGTTGAAGGCAATTGGAGGGAGTCTATAATCGAGTGGAAAACAGCTAGTATTCCCCCATTGTAAGTAATGGAGATTGGCTAGGTTGCTAATGGTTTCCCCCATTGTAAGTAATGGAGATTGGCTAGGTTGCTATGGTTTACCCCATTGTAAGTAATGGAGGTTAGCTAGGTTGCTAATGGTTTACCCATTGTAAGTAATGGAGGTTAGCTAGGTTGCTAATGGTTACCCCATTGTAAGTAATGGAGATTGGCTAGTTGCTAATGGTTTACCCATTGTAAGTAATGGAGGTTAGCTAGGTTGCTAATGGTTTACCCCATTGTAAGTAATGGAGGTTAGCTAGGTTGCTAATGGTTTACCCCATTGTAAGTAATGGAGGTTAGCTAGGTTGCTAATGGTACCCCCATTGTAAGTAATGGAGATTGGCTAGGTTGCTAATGGTTTACCCCATTGTAAGTAATTGGAGGTAACTAGGTTGCTAATGGTTTACCCCATTGAAAGTAATGGAGGTTAGCTAGGTTGCTAATGGTTTACCCCATTGTAAGTAATGGAGGTTAGCTAGGTGCTAATGGTTTACCCCATTGTAAGTAATGGAGTTAGCTAGGTGCTAATGGTTACCCATTGTAAGTAATGGAGGTTAGCTAGGTTGCTAATGGTTTCCCATTGTAAGTAATGGAGTTGGTAGGTGTTTAATGGTTTCCCCCAAAAATGGAGATGGGCTAGGTTGCTAATGGTTTCCCCATTGTAAGTAATGAGATTGGCTAGGTTGCTAATGTTTCCCCATTTAAGTAATGGAGATTGGCTAGGTTGCTAATGGTTACCCCATTGTAAGTAATGGAGGTTAGCTAGGTTGCTAATGGTTTCCCCATTGTGAAGTAATGGAGGTTAGCTAGGTTGCTAATGGTTTCCCCCATTGTAAGTAATGGAGGTTGGCTAGGTTGCTAATGGTTTCCCCATTGTAAGTAATGCCGATTTGCAGTGCTAATGGTACCCATGTAAGTAATGAGGTTAGCTAGGTTGCTAATGGTTTACCCCATTGTAAGTAATGGAGGTTGGCTAGGTTGCTAATGGTTTCCCCATTGTAAGTAATGGAGGTTAGGCTAGGTTTTGCCTAATGGTTTACCCCATTGTAAGTAATGGAGGTTGGCTAGTTGCTAATGGTTTCCCCCATTGTTGTAAGTAATGGAGGTTGGCAGGTTGCTAATGGTTTACCCCATTGTAAGTAATGGAGGTTAGCTAGGTTGCTAATGGTTTCCCCATTGTAAGTAATGGAGGTTAGCTAGGTTGCTAATGGTTTCCCCCATTGTAAGTAATGGAGGTTGGCTAGGTTGCTAATGGTTTACCCCATTGTAAGTAATGGAGGTTAGCTAGGTGCTAATGGTTTACCCCATGTAAGTAATGGAGGTTAGCTAGCGTTGCAATGGTTTACATGTAAGAGAAGGCATAACCTCCATTACTTACAATGGGGGAAACCATTAGCAACCTAGCCAATCTCCATTACTTACAATGGGGGAAATACTAGCATGTTTTCCACTCGATTATAAACTCCCTCCAATTGCCTTCAACTGTCACCAAACTCACGGACTATGTAATTAACCGTGTTAACTCAATATTTTGAGAGTCATTTTGCACTTCTGCACATTACACACCTGAATTAACAGGATAGAATGTTGAGACGGAGAAACGTTAGTGGTGTTCAGTAGTAGGCATTCTCCAAGATTGTGAAGAAGAAGCCTCCAAGACCTCACGATCTCACTACTGACTGTCACGTTCTGACCTTAGTTCCTTTTTTATGTCTTTATTTTAGTTTGGTCAGGGCGTRAGTTGGGGTGGTGGGCATTCTATGTTGTTATTCTATGTTTTGTTCTGTGTGTTATATTTCTATGTGTTTGGCCTAGTATGGTTCTCAATCAGAGGCAGGTGTCGATCGTTGTCTCTGATTGAGAATCATACTTAGGTAGCCTGTGTGGACAACCCACTATGGATTGTGGGTAGTTATTTTCTGTGTCTGTGTTTCACCATACAGAACTGTTTCGGTTGTTTGTTCGTGTTTTTTTTGTTATTTTTGTTCCGTGTTCATGTTGATTTATTAAAAATCTAATTATGGACACTTAACACGCTGCACATTGGTCCGACTTTTCCTACTCCTCCTCAGACGAAGAGGAGAATCGTTACACTAACGCTCCCATTTGACGTCACAGCTTCCCCTAGTGGCAGTACTCATACACATTCATTAAATGCAAATAGGCCTAGAAGGCCTAGAAAATGATACACGGGATGGCCCCATAAAATAACAAATGAAATAAAACATAATAAATATAACCATACATATGTGCGTATGGCACACAGTGATTGCACATTTGAGAACATGATTGAGGGTAGAGGTGTTCTGTGTTGACACCTCCTTCACTGGGCCTCCTTCGCTGGGCCTCCTTCGCTGGGCCTCCTTCGCTGGGCCTCCTTCGCTGGGCCTCCTTCGCTGGGCCTCCTTCGCTGGGCCTCCTTCACTGGGCCTCCTTCACTGGGCCTCCTTCGCTGGGCCTCCTTCGCTGGGCCTCCTTCGCTGGGCTCCTTCGCTGGGCCCTCTCTTCCCCCGGGCCTCCTTCACTGGGCCCCTCTTCACTGGGCCTCCTTCACTGGGCCTCCTTCGCTGGGCCTCCTTCATTGGCCAGTAACCGAAAGGTTGCTGGGTATTGAATCCCTGGAGTGACGAACTAAACATCTGTCATCAGAGCAAGGCAGTTAACCCACTGTTCCCTGGGTGCAAAGACGATGGATGTTGATTATGGCAGCCCCCCGCACCTCTCTGATTCAGAGGGTTGAGTTAAAATGCAGGAAACACATTTCAGTTGAGGGATTCAGTTGTACAACTAGGTAATCCCCCTTTTCCTTTCATACCCCACCAGCCTTCCCCTTTCCTTTCATACCCCACATGCCTTCCTTTTCTTCATCCATCTCCTTCCTTCCATACCCCACCATCCTTCCCTTTTCCATTTTCAACCCAATCCCTTCCCCTTTCCTTCATACCCCTCCCTTCCTCATGCCATCGCACGTTCCTTTCCTTTCATACCCACCAAGCTTCCCTTTCCTTTCATACCCCACCATGGCCTTCCCCTTTTCCTTTCATACCCCACACTGCTTCCCCTTTTCCTTTTCATACACCCCCATGCCTTTCCCTTTTCCTTTCTACCCCACCATGCCTTCCCTTTCCTTTCATACCCCCACATCCCTGTCCCCTTTTCCTTTCATACCCCACCACGCTTCCCCTTTTCCTTTCCTTAACCCCACACGCCTTCCCTTTCCTTTCATACCTACCACGCTTCCTTTTCCTTCATACCCCACCACGCCTTCCTCTTTTCTTTTCCCAAGTATTCATCCTCTTACTTCTACCACCATGCCTTCCCTTTCCTTTATACCCCACCATGCTTCCCCTTTTCCTTTCATACACCACCATGCCTTCCCCTTTTCCTTTCATACCCCACAGCCTTCTCCTTTTCCTTTATACCCACCACGCCTTCCCTTTTCCTTTCATACCCCACCATCGCCTTCCCCTTTTCCTTTCTATCCACCACGCCTTCCCTCTTTCCTTTCATACCCCACCACGCCTTTCTCTTTCCCTTCATACCCACCACTCTTCCCTTTTCCTTTCATACCCACACCCCCTTTCTTTAACCCCACTCGCTTCCCCTTTCTCCTTTCATACCCCACCACAGCCTTCCTTTTCCTTTCATACCCTACCATGCCTTCCTTTTTTCCTTTCATACCCACCATGCCTTCCCCTTTTCCTTTCATACCCCACCATGCCTCCCTTTTCCTTTCATACCCCACATGCCTTCCCTTTTCCTTTCATACCCACCATCCTTCCTCTTTCCTTTCATACCCCACCATGCCTTCCCTTTTCCTTTCAAACCCCACCATGCCTTCCCCTTTTCCTTTCATACCCCACCATGTCTTCTCTTTTCCGGTGACTGAGTTGAATCTCATCCGAACTGGGAGGTGTGAATCTGGGGACTCTAAAACTCGAGGACGCTGCAAGTGAGCAAAATGTCCGTATATGGAGTTTCTTGCTAAGTTTTGCATTCCAATATGTCACTGAGCCCATATATGGAGTTCCTGCTTCAGGGCCATGTTCCAATAAGATGTCCGTGCCATGTATGGAATTCCAATACGGAAGACATGCCATATATGGAAGTTGTGTGATTAGATGTGTCTAGCGCTGAGAGGCTGCTTAAAAAAAATATATACTATTACATATACAGTGGGGGAGAACAAGTATTTGATACACTGCCCGATTTGCAGGTTTTCCTACTTACAAAGCATGTAGAGGTCTGTAATTTTTATCATAGGTACACTTCAACTGTGAGAGACGGAATCTAAAACAAAAATCCAGAAAATCACATTGTATGATTTTTAAGTAATCCTTTGCATTTTATTGCATGCATAAGTATTTGATACATCAGAAAAGCAGAACTTAATATTTGGTACAGAAACCTTTGTTTGCAATTATAGAGATCATACATTTTCTGTGTTTTGACCAGGTTTGCACACACTGCAGCAGGATTTTGGCCACTCCTCCATACAGACCTTCTCCAGATCCTTCAGTTCGGGGCTGTCGCTGGGCAATACGGAATTTTCAGCTCTCCAAAGATTTTCTATTGGGTTCAGGTCTGGACTGGCTAGCATACGACATCCTCAGGACCTTGAGATGCTTCTTAACGGAGCCACTCCTTAGTTGCCTCTGGCTGTGTGTTTCGGGTCATTGTCATGCTGGAAGACCCAGCCACGACCCATCTTCAATGCTCTTACTGAGGGAAGGAGGTTGTTGGCCAAGATCTCGCGATACATGGCCCCATCCATCTCCCTCAATACGGTGCAGTCGTCCTGTCCCCTTTGCAGAAAAGCATCCCAAAGAATGATGTTTCCCCCATGCTTCACGGTTGGGATGGTGTTCTTGGGTTTGTACTCATCCTTCTTCTTCTTCCAAACACGGCAGTGGAGTTTAGACCAAAAAGCCTCTATTTTTGTCTCATCAGACCACATGACTTCTCCCATTCCTCCTCTGGATCATCCAGATGGTCATTGGCAACTTAGACGGGCCTGCGACTGCGCTGCTTGAGCAGGGGGACCTTGTGTACACTGCAGGATTTTAATCCATGACGGTAGTGTGTTACTAATGGTTTTCTTTGAGACTGTGGTCCCAGCTCTCTTCAGGTCATTGACCAGGTCCTGCCGTGTAGTTCTGGGCTGATCCCTCACCTTCCTCATGATCATTATGCCCCACGAGGATATCTTTGCATGGAGCCCAGTCCGAGGGTGATTGACCGTCATCTTGAACTTTCTTCCATTTTCTAATAATTCGCCAACAGTTGTTGCTTCTCACCAAGCTGCTTGCCTATTGTCCTGTAGCTCGTCCAGCTTGTGCAGGTCTACAATTTTATCCCTGATGTCCTTACACAGCTCTCTGGTCTTGGCCATTGTGGAGAGAGTTGGAGTCTGTTTGATTGAGCGTGTGGGACAGGTGTCTTTTATACAGGTAACGAGTTCAAACGTGCAGTTAATACAGGTAATGAGTGGAGAACAGGAGGGCTTCTTAAAAGAAAAACTAACAGGTCTGTGAGAGCCGGAATTCTTACTGGTTGGTAGGTGACAAATACTTATGTCATGCAATAAAATGCAAATTAATTACTTAAAAAATCATACAATTGTGATTTTTTCTGATTTGTTTTAGATTCCGTTCTCACAGTTGAAGTTTAACTATGATAAAAATTCAGACCTCTACATGCTTTGTAAGTAGGAAACCTGCAAAATCGGCAGTGTATATCAATACTTGTTCTCCCCACTTGTGTATTGTAGTGCTGTGGTTTTTTGGTTTATTCTGAAAAGGTTGGACTACTTTGAACATCATCACTGCTAGTTTTAAAGTTTCTAAAAAGCTAAACGTTAGCGCATGTGACAGATAAGCAATAATAAATATTCTGTTGCAATCTTTAGAAGCTCTCTTTCCTATCTTATATAATGCTTATTTCATCGAGAGTGTATGTACAGTTGAAATCTGGCCATAGAATCAATGGATCCGATAATAGCTATTTTCCATGTCTGTAATGACCTATTTTCAACATCCGGAAAAATACGTATTTCCCCTTTCATTCAGCATCTAAAGGCACCTGATTGCAACGTTCAGAAATACGTATTTTCAGTGTTGGAAATGGGATCAATATTTAACATAGAGAGCCTTAAAACCTGTTTGGGATAGGGGGAGCATTTTCACATACAGAGCCTTAAAACCTGTTTGGGATAGGGGGCAGCATTTCACATACAGAGCCTTAAAACTGTTTGGGATAGGGGGCAGCATTTTCACATACAGAGCCTTAAAACCTGTTTGGGATAGGGCAGCATTTCACATACAGAGCCTTAAAACCTGTTTGGGATAGGGGCAGCATTTAACTACAGAGCCTTAAAACCTGTTTGGGATAGGGGCAGCATTTTCACATACAGAGCCTTAAACCCTGTTGGGATAGGGGGCAGCATTTTCACATACAGAGCCTTAAAACTGTTTGGTATAGGGGGAGCATTTTCACATACAGATCCTTAAACCTGTTTGGGATAGGGGCAGCATTTAACATACAGAGCCTTAAAACCTGTTTGGGATAGGGGGCAGCATTTTCACATACAGAGCCTTAAAACCTGTTTGGGATAGGGGGCAGCATTTTCACATACAGAGCCTTAAAAAGTATTCAGATCTCTAGACTTTTTCACATTGTGTTAAAGACTGAATTTAAAAAAGATTAGATTGAGATGTTGTGTCATTGGCCTACACACAATACTCCATAATGTCTAAGTATATATATTTTTTTATTATAATAAAAATGTAAAGCTGAAATGTCTTGAGTCAATAAGTATTCAACCATTTGTTATGGCAAGCCTACATAAGTTCAGGAGTACAAAATTGCTTAAGAAGTCACATAATAAGTTGCACGGACTCACTCTGTGTTCAATAATAGTGTTTACATTTTTGAAGGACTACCTCATCCTCTGTACCACACAATAATTTCTTAAGGTCCGCTCAGTCGAGCAGTGAATTTAAAACAGATTTCAACACATGACCAGGGAGGTTTGAACAGAAAAACCTCTCTGTCTCTGTCTCTCTTCTCTCTTCGTAAATAAAGCTGTGTGTTCATCCTCTACGCAGTGAACGGAATGTTATGTATTGCTGATGGTTGTCACCTAGGGGAAGTATGTTCTGGGATAAAGGAAAGGAT
>NW_019943943.1:83155-114263 GCF_002910315.2 Salvelinus sp. IW2-2015
TTACCCTGTCGGTGATTGGGCTTACAAACTAATCGATCCACATCATTTGTTTGCAAAAGTTATTTTCCCATGTTTTGGGGGCTCAATAACTTGACTCATGTAAAGTCCATCCCTTCTGCTTCCAAACTGTCACAGGTTGTTCCCTGTAAAGAGGATGTGTTATACTGGATCCAACTTTAACCAGTTTTGTTGGACTCCAGGATTTAGAGTAGCTGCTGTTCACCCCTCACCTCTACTGTCCGATTGCTCCTGTAAAGAGACTGTCTAATATAGTCCTGCTGATACAACTTCTATAGTTGGTTTTGGACTGCCAGGACATGAGTGACTGCCTGGTTTTTAGTGTCAACTGAATTCAGATGTGTTGGCCTGTGGAAGACTGGTCTCCTTGATGATGTCTGCAAAGTGTCTGAGTACGCAATGATCTTCCATGATTCCATCCCATCAATTCCAAGGTTCCAATCTTTCTGAAGTTAATGCCAACTCTATCAACTTTGTCCACTTTGGCACAACGAGCAAACTTTTCTATGTTTCCAGAGACTCCACACAATATTGTCTCTATCACACTCAGCATGAACCACATGTTTCTAATTACCTGTGGACGTTAATGGGTGTGGGAAAACAAATAGATGTTTCAGCCAAACCTATCGGTCACACATCTACCAAAACCAGCAAGAGAGCGTTTAGTAGACAACTTGATGAGAATTTCGCCTCTGATCGAATTTTGAGGACTGGGATTGAGGTCCATTGAAGATGATGTTAACGAACGTCGGTCGGGAGAAGGAGAAGAGGACCAAGGTGCAGCCTGGTCATAGTAATTCATAATCATTTTAATAAATACGAATACTTGCCAACAAAAACAACGCAAAGCGACAAAACGAACAGTTCTGCAAGGTGCAATACACAAAAACAGAAACAAACTACCCAACACAGGTATAAATCTATCGAGACACGGATTGCCAGCTGCCTCTGATTGGAACCATACAGGCACAACACATAGACTATAAAGGAAACATAGAAAAAGAACATAGAATGCCCACCACACTCATCGCCCCTGCCAAACAAATATAGAGACATAAAAAGGATCTCTAAGGTCGGAGTGACATGACATGAGCGATGTAGAGAGTCCCTGGCCAGAGGCTGAATATGTTCAAGCCCAGAAGATAACATGAGCAAGATATTGATAGGTCTCTAAAACAATATCTGTCTTTTTATTTAGTAAATCAGTGAAAGAACATGCATCCCAGCTACTGTAGAGAATCACATTGTTGAGGACCTCGAAACCACTGTTGATGCAGTTAGGAACTACAGGATCCCTCAGGTTTCATCTGGCAATAAACTATACCATGTGGTTGAACGGACGATCTTCAGGGACTTGTTCTGAACAAACTCTGCAGTATTTGAGAATGCATTAGATTGGCATAATCCTCTGAGTGGATGTCTGGAGCACTCACTCCTCCAGCTGGCTGATAGATACTGGACGCTGGTCAGCGCACTTGAAGTACGCCTATACTCAGTAATATCTCATTCCAGATATCATTCTCTTTGTACTTCCTGTCAATAGAATTTAATATTTTCAAAGATCTTACTCTTTTTTTTTCGTTCATCCCGCAAAATTGGGCGTTTTCCTCAGCTCTGTCGAATCTCAAACAATGGATCCTGAATAAGAAGAAACAAACACTTTTACGTTTCTGTTTTCAGTGGCTCATGCATTGATCTCCCACTACCTGATAATAAAGTGTTTTATTGTATACATTCCACTACGAAAATGTGGACATGTTAAACAGCTGCTGTAACTAGATACTTTAAAACATATGTGTTGGTTTTATACAGGCAGTGTCCGCAGAGGATAGGAGTGGCTGGATCTATGGATCAGGTCCGCCTCTTCCAATGTAAATTACCTGATTCATTATGAGTAGCGATCCAGTTGTCCCTCCTCTCCGTGTAATTTCTGATTTTCACATTATGATCTAACGGATTCAGGTTCTTCCCTCTCCCCATGTCAATCTGTTTCATTATGATCTAGGATCAGGTCCCCTCTCATGTTACATCTGATTCAGATTTTATGCGATCTAGGACTCAGGTCCTCCTCTCATGTAATCTATTCGATTATGATCTAGGATCAGGTCCCTCTCCATGTTAATACTCGATTCATTATGATCTAGGATCAGGTCCTCTTCCATGTAATCTGATTCATTCTTATAATCTAGGATCAGGTCCCTCTATCGTTAATCTGATTCATATATGTCTAGAATAAGGCTAAGACTGATCTAGATCAGGCTCTCCCATACTCTTTATATGAACTATAAGCTGTATCACAGGTGACTATCTTCAAGATGAGGATCATGATTTGTAAAACCAAGTTTTATTCTTTAGAATCAACTTAATAATTTCGTCAAATGTTTCAGTAACCTGTTTGATTTTGTATTCCAGGCACTCTCTTTTTTATGAACAAAGTTGCTATTTTTGAAATAAACGAAGACCTACCTAGCGTCTTATAGATCACCTAGAGGTGACAACACAATTGTTTGGCGCTTCACTATTGAGAATTTGCATTGGAGAAACACCCTCTAGATGACAGCAGAGGTTCTGCTTGGATCCATACCCTGTATCAACCACTGGGAGCCCTCCATTGAGTCTCCATCGTGTCATGCAGTTACAGAGAACCAATCGCCTCTTAGATGAAGAGCATGAGGCTCCTTGGAGTCCCCTGTCTAACCACTGGGCCTCCATTGATGTCTCCATAGGTGTCAAGCAGTAACATCGGAGAAAACACCCATCTAGAATCGACCAACGCAGAAATTTTACGGCACTCTTGGATCTACCTGTCTAATCACTGGCCTGCCATTTGAGTCCGTCCATGTTGTCAAGGCAGTACAGAGGAACAGCCCTCTAGATGGAGAGGCAGAGGCTCTTGGATCTACGCTGTCTAACCCCCAGTTAAGTCGATCTCGTATCCATCAGATATGTCCCATAGTACTTTCACAAACCACATTAGAGGTCTTGACCCAGCAATGGTCACGTTGGGCTCAACCAGCCGAAGTGGGGTGTCTTGAGTTTTCGGTGTATGAACTATGTCTATCCACTTTCCTAAACAGGTGGATCTTCGATCTTTCATACCAAACTCCCTAAGGCAGGTTGAGACTGACTTTCTATACCAAACTACTATAAACAGGAGTGGACTGATCAGGCAGCGCGGAAGGCCTCCGGAGGAGATCTCACGTCTTCATAGAAGATTGAAGTTCTTCCAGATCATTTTTGAAAATGAAACAGATTTTCCTCATATACTATTTTTCCAAACCTCGCTCACATTGGGAATTCCTCAGTTGGAGTCAGTGTCAGAATTATACAGACTCTTATCGTATGGGATGTGGCTCACCTTAATAAAATTACAGTATGTTCTCTCAAGTTTGTAATCTAAACATCTCACATTTAGCTGGTAGAACTGAGGAATGAGAATGATATAGAGGTCTTCATAACTTATTAGATTCAAACGGGCTCCATCTGTTTTGTCTCATGTCTCTTTCATAATTCATGTAGCCTGGGGGACATGTAAATCTGCTTCCATTATGATTGTTTTTGTCTCCATGTTCTTTTTAAACAATAAAAAATTATGTAGCGCTGGGGGCCATGTAATCTGAAATTCATGTATGATTGTTTTGTCTCAATGTCTCTTTATATTTTCCATGTAGCCTGGGGGGCCATGTATCTGATTCTTATGATTGTTCTATTTTGTCTCATGTCTTTTTATTTATTGTAGCCCTGGGGGCCATGTAATCTGATTCTTATGATTGTTTTGTCTCATGTCTCTTTATATTCATGTAGCGTGCGGGCCATGTAATCTGATTCTTATGATTGTTTTGTCTCATGTCGTCTTTATATTCATGTAGCCTGGGGGCCATGGTAATCTCGATTCATTAATGATTGTTTTGTCCTCATGTCTTCTTTATTTCATGTAGCCTGGGGCCATGTCATCTGAATTCATTTATGATTGCTTTTTTGTCTCTTGTCTCTTCTATATTCATGTATCCTGGGGCCATGTCAATTGATTTCATTATGATAGTTTTTTTGTTGCTCATGTCTCTTTATTTCATTTTGCCTGGGGTCGCCATGTAATCTGCTTTCATTATGATTGTTTTGTCTCATGTCTCTTTATATTCCCATGGTGCCCATGGGGGCCATGTAATCTGATTCATTATGATTGTTTTACTCAATGTCTCTTTATATTCATCGTAGCCTGGGGGCCATGGTCATGGGTCTGATTCATTATGATTCGTTTTTTGCATGTCTCTTTATATTCCCATTAGCCTGGGGTCCATGTCATCTGATTCATTATGATTGTGTTTGTCTCATGTCTCTTTATATTCATGTAGCCTGGGGGCATGTAACTTGATTCATTACTGATTGTTTTGTGCTCATGTTTCTCTTTATATTCATGTAGCCTGGGGGCCATGTAATTTCTGATTCTTATGATTGTTTTGTCTCATGTTCTTTTAATATTGCATCGTAGCTGGGGTCATGTAATCCTGATTCATTATGGATTGTTTTGTTCTCATGTCTCTTTTATATTCATCGTAGCCCCTGGGGGCCATGTAATTGAATTCGATTATGATTGTTTGGTGTCTCATGCTTCCTTTTATAGTGTCATCGTAGCCTGGGGGCCATGTAATCTGATTCATTGTATGCTTGTTTTGTCTCAATGTCTATTTACTATTCATGTTAGCCTGGGGGCCATGTATCTGATTTCCATTATGATTGGTTTTGTCTGCATCGTCCTCTTTGTATACAATTTTCATTCCGTAGCTCTGTGGGGCCATGGTAATCGTTGACTTCAATTAATGATTTGGTTTTGTCTCAATGGTCTGCTTTTATATTCAATCGGTTAGCCTGGGGGCTGTAATCTGATCATTTATGGATTCGTTGTTGTCTATGTCTCTCTTTATATTTCATGCGTAGCCTGGGGGCCCATGTAATCTGATTCATTATGATTTGTTTTGTCTCATTGTCTCTTTTATATTCCATGTATGCCTGGGGATGTAGCTGTATTGAAATTACCATTGTTTTATAACCTTCTTTGTTTGTCAGTGTTGTACTCAGTTGTCCTGACACGTCCAGTTCTTATCACTCGCAGTAATGCTCCAGCATCCACTCAGAGATTATGCATCTAATGTCATTCCTCAAATACTGCAGAGGTTGTTCAGCGTCCGCCTGCAGATCGGTCCTGTTCACCACATTTGGTATTAGCTTTATTTGCAGATGAAAACCTGAGGGGATCACTGTAGTGTCATAATGGCATCAAACAGTGGGTTTGAGGTCTCCAACAATGTTTATTCTGTACAGTAACTGGGATGCAGTGTTCTTTCCTGATTTACTAATAAAAAGACAGATCATTGTTTTTAGAGACCTTCACACTTATCTGCTCAGTGTTGATCTCTGTGGCTTGACCACATATTCAGCCCTCTGGGCATAGTACTCTCTACAATCGCTGTCATGTCATTTTGGTCACGCCCTGAACGCTTAGAGATCCTTTTTATGTCTCTTTATTTTTAGTTTTTGCGTCAGGGCGTAGTTGGGGGGCATTCTATGTTTTTGTTCTATGTTTGTCGTGGACTATTTCTATGGTGTGCCCCTAGTATGGTTCTCTAAATCATGATGGCAAGGCTGTCGACGTGCCAGAGATATCTTGTATCAGCCTGTGTTTTGTGGGTAGTTGTTTTCCTGCTTTTGTGTAATTGCACCTTGTCAGAACTGTTCGTTCTTGTCGCTATTGTTGGTTTTTTCTGTTGCAAGTATCTCGTATTTTCTTAAATAGTATTATGAATACTTTACCAGGCTGCACCTTGGTCCTCTTCCCTTCTCGACGAGGTCGTTACAGTCTCTCAATTGGGATCCAGTCCCAGTCTCAAATTCTCAGGTGAGGGGCAATTCTCATGCTAAGTTGTCTCTTAAAGCTTATCTGGTGGTTTGTTCTTCTTGCGTGTTCTTCTGGTCTGTTCCCTCCCTTCCTCGTCGCCTTCTTCCTTGGCGTGTCTCTCGCTTCCCGTCTTTCCTGTCTGCTTTTCCTTTTTCTATCGTTTCTCCCTTCTCTTCTTCGTCCTCTCCCCCTCCGTTCTTTGCCGCCGTCGCGTTGTCTTATCTCCGTCTCCTTTCTTTTCCCTATCCTCGTATGTATGTTAGTCTGTTTGTATTTTTGAAATTTGGAACTACTTGAACATCATCACTGCTAGTTTAAATTTCTAAAAAGCTAAACGTAGCGCTGACAGATAAGCAATAATAATATTCTGTTGCAATCTTTAGAAGCTCCTCTTTCCTATCTTATATAATGCTTATTTCATCGAGAGAATGTATGTACAGTTGAAATCTGGCCATAGAATCATGATCCGTAAATACGTATTTTCCATGTCTGTAAATGACCTATTTTCAACATCCGGAAAATACGTATTTCCCCTTTCATTCAGCATCTAAAACACCTGATTGCAACGTTCAGAAAATACGTATTTTCAGTGTTGGAAATGGATCATATTTAACATAAAGCCTTACCTGTTTGAATAGGGGAGCATTTTCACATACAGGCCTTAAACCTGTTTGGATAGGAGGCATTTCACATACAGACCTTAAAACTGTTTGGGATAGGGGGCAGCATTTTCACATACAGAGCCTTAAAACCTGTTTGGGATAGGGCAGCATTTCACATCCACGAGCTTTAAAACCTGTTTGGGATAGGGGGCAGCATTTTCACATACAGAGCCTTAAAACCTGTTTGGTATAGGGGGCAGCATTTTCACATACAGATCCTTAAACCCTGTTTGGGATAGGGGCAGCATTTAACATACAGAGCCTTAAAACCTGTTTGGGATAGGGGGCAGCATTTTCACATACAGAGCCTTAAAACCTGTTTGGGATAGGGGGCAGCATTTTCACATACAGAGCCTTAAAAAAGTATTCAGATCTCTAGACTTTTTCCACATTGTGTTAAAGACTGAATTTAAAAAAGATTAGATTGAGATGTTGTGTCATTGGCCTACACACAATACTCCATAATGTCTAAGTATATATATTTTTTAATTAATAAAAAATGTAAAGCTGAAATGTCTTGAGTCAATAAGTATTCAACCCATTTGTTATGGCAAGCCTACATAAGTTCAGGAGTACAAAATTGCTTAASAAGTCACATAATAAGTTGCACGGACTCACTCTGTGTTCAATAATAGTGTTTACATTTTTTGAAGGACTACCTCATCTCTGTACCCCACACATATAATTATCTGTAAGGTCCCTCAGTCGAGCAGTGAATTTCAAACACAGATTCAACCACAATGACCAGGGAGGTTTGAACCAGAAAAACCTCTCTGTCTCTGTCTCTCTCTCTCTCTGTAAATAAAGCTGTGTGTTCATCCTCATAGCAGTGAAACGGAATGTTATGATTGCTGATGATGTCACCTAGGGGAAGTATGTTCTGGGAAAGAAGGATGGGGCCAAGAATTGCCCCCTGAGGGACAACATAGTGAGTAGATGCTGGAGATGATACTGAAATACCCGTCTGCCACATAAATATGACCTGAACCATTCAAAAGGGCAACGCCAGAGATTCCCACCCACCTCTCCAGCCGATTGACAAGAATGTTATGATCTATAGTATCAAACGCGGTTGAACTGCTGTCACAGCTAGATATATAGCTTCTGTCTGAACAGAAATAGTTCTGTGTTGAACTGCTGTCACAGCTAGATATATAGCTGTGTCTGTACAGAAATAGCTCTGTGTTGAACTGCTGTCACAGCTAGTTATATAGCTGTGTCTGTACAGAAATAGCTCTGTTGCCTGTCACAGCTAATAATAGCTGTGTCTGTCAGAAACCAACACCCACACACCACACCACACCACACACAAACTCACACACACACACACACACACACACACACACACACAACACACACACACCACACACACACACACACACACACACAACACACACACAACACATCACACAACACACACACACACACACACACCCTCACACAACACACAGACACACAACACACACCACTAACTGCTGTTTTTAATTTCTTATTTTGTTTTCTTTGTTCTTTCGTCTTAATTTTCCTCTGGTTCTTTCTGTTGGTCGTTGTGTCTTTTGGTTGGACGCGAGATGGTCGCTCTGGTCTGGGGTGTGAGATTTGGGGAGGGGAGGGTGGAGGGGGAGGGTTTTCCGGGGGACTGTGTCTGTTCAGATCTGATGGCGTTCCGTTGCAGCACATATGATGGAACAGTGGGTTCATCTCAGTGCTCTTATTGTTACGGATTTAGATCTTGTTTATAAATATTCATTCTTAGTCATAACAAAATTATTTGAGTATCTTCCACTATATTCGGAGTGCAATGCTCCATATTTATTGGAACTGACTCCTCTGACTCCTCTGTGAGCCTTATTCATATGTTGTCATTGTAATCTCTTCGCTTCGTAAATTGCTAGGACATATCATGTCTCTCACTCACTTTCTTCTCCGTTGTCTGCAGCTACTCCTATCCCACTCTAAGCTATCATTCTTCTTTTCTCTCCTTTGAATAACTCGTTTAGATTACTTATTTTTTATCTATCTCTCTTCTTTTTTTACTCTATCTCCATTTCTTTCTTGTTCTCTCTTATCTTTTTATGAATATGCTTGTTTTCTAGATAATGTCTTTTTTGCTTTCTTTTGTCTCTCTTCTCTCTGTCTCGTTGGAATAAAATATCTCAATTCTCTCTGCTTATCTCTCTTCTTTATTGCTGTGGTGGTGTTTTCATTAGAAGAACAGTAAGGGCTCTCTACTTAGTTGGTGGGGGTCTGAATCTCTTTCCGTCTTTATCTAGTTCTTGCTTGTATCTCTTTTCTTGGCTTTCTTCTCTTTTCTTTTTTGCTCTTTCTTTATTTTCGACTCTTTAATCCTTTGTCTCTTCTCTTCTCTATTCTCTTCATGTCGTCTCTGTTCTCTTCTCCCTTTTTCCCTTCTCTGCTTCCTCTTCTATCTCTTCCTATCCTTCGTCTTTCTTTTTGTTTGCTGCATAACTCCGCTTTGCCCTCCTCGCTTTCTCTCTCTCATTTTTTTAATTCTCCTCACTCTCTCTTTTCTGCTCTATCCCGTCTTCTCTCTCTCATCCTCTACCTCACGTTTACTCGCTCTTTCTTTTTACCCATGCTCTGTTGGCTTTCTCTTTTATCTTTCTTGCTTCTTCACATGACCTGTCACCTCCTTTTTTCTTTTCTTCTTTGTCCCATCTTTCTTCTTTCTCCTCTTTTCTCTTATATCTTTTACACTTCTCGTAATCTTCTTTCCCTCCCTTTCTTCTTCTGCTCTGTTATCCTACTCTTATCTTTTTAACTCTTTCTCCTCTGCGTCTCTTTTTCTGCTCTTTATCAACTACCACCTGTCCTTCTCCTATCTTTTCCTTACCTCTTCCACTTGACTTTATCCTTCCTCTTCCTCTTCTCGTTTTCCTTCTCTTTATCTATCCTTCTTACTCTTCTCTTCTCTGACTTTTCTCTGCTTCTTCTGCCCTTCTTGATCTGCTTGCTACGTTTCTATCCATATTACTCTGTAACGCTTTGCTCTCTCTCTGGCTGTCTTCCCTTTTTTTCCTCCTTCTCTCTTTTTCATTGCTTTTTGGGCACTATCGGCGATTTCTAATTTTTCTTTTTCCTCTCTTTTCTCTCTTTGTTCTATAATATCTATATACCTTCCTTTCTTTTTTCATTCTATGTTTTTTTTTTCTTTTATTCTCTTTTTTTTTTTCTCTTTTTTTCTTCCTTTCTGTTTCTTTTTATCTTTCTTTCTTTTCTACTATCTGCTAGGTTCATTTTGACATGATAAGATGTCCTTGCTCATATATTCGCTGCACCTCTCTGTACTTCTACTCTGCTCTTAGTTATGGTCTTTCGCTCTCACCGTTCTGTGTTGATTTTGTATGGGATTTTCTTTTTCTTTACTGTACTGATCATCTTACTTTCTTTTCTTTTTGATTTCTTCTTTGACAATAACACACTCATCTCTCTCTCTCTCATCTATCTTCGCTTCTCTCTCTCATCTCTTCGTTTTCCTCCGGTCTCTGTCTCTTTAGTTCTTCTTCTGTTCTTCTTCTTCTGCACCCTTCTCTTCTTCACTTCCTGTTCCTCTCTTTCTGTACCTCTTCATTACCTCTCTTCTCCTCTCTCTCTTCTCCGTCTCATCTTCCTCTCTTCTCTCTCTCTCTCCATTCTCATCTCTCCTCTCTCTTCTCTTTTTCCTCTCCTCTCTACTCTTCTTCTCTCTCTCTACTCTCTCTCTCTCTTCTCTCTTCATTTTCATGCTCTCTCTCTCTCTCCTTCCTTCTCTCTCCTCTTTCTTTCTTCCTCTGCTCTTTCCCTCTCATTTTCTCTCCTCTTTCTTTTCTTTCTGTCTTCTCTTTCTTTTCTCTCTCCTTTCCTCACTTCTTTCTTTTGTTTCTCTTTTCTTCTTTTCACTCTCCTTTTCTTTCCTGCCCTCTGTCTATCTGCTGCATTTCTCTTATGCTTTACTCTTCTTCCTTTCTTCTCTCTTTCCTTCTTCGTTCTTTCTTCCTCTTATTTTCCTCTTCTCTGCTCTCTCTCTTCTCCTCATCCTCTCTCTCTTCATTTCTCTCTCTCTCTCTCTTCTCTCTCTTCTTCTCTCTCAATCAACTCAAATCAAGGGCTTTATTGCGCATTAGGGAAACATGTGTAACATTCCAAAAGCAAGTGAGGTTAGATACAATATCAAAAGTCAATTAAAACAACTCACACAAATTAACATAAACATTACACATACAGAAGTTATTAAAACTAGAATTACATAATGTCAATATTAATATAAGTGCAGTGTTATGTAACAATGTACAATGGTTAAAGGCACACAAGTTAAAAATAATAACATAATTCTGGGTTGTATTTAAACAATGGTGTTGTTTCTTCTTCAACTGGTTTTCCTTTTCTTGTGGCACAGGTCACGATAATCTTGCTCTGTGATGGCCCACGTGAAATTTCACCAGTAGATATGGAGATTATCAAAATTGGATTTGTTTTCGAATTCTTTTGTGGATCTCTCGTGTAATCTGATGGGAAAATAGTCTTCTCTAAAATATGGTCACTACATTGGGCAGGAAGGTTAGGAAGTGCAGCTCAGTTTCCAACCTCATTTGTGGGTGCAGTGAGGCACTATAGCCCTGTCTTCTCCTTCTTGAGAGCATGTCTGCCTACGGCGGCTCTCTTTCTCAAAGCACGCGCTATGCTCACTGGAGGTCTGTTACATACGTCAAAGCTTTCCTTAAGTTTTGGGATCAGTCAACAGTGGTTTAGGTAATTCTGGCCATCGTATACTTCTCGTTTAGGGCCAAATAGCATTCTAAGTTTTGCTCTGTTTTTTTTGTTAATTCTTTCCAATGTGTCAAGTAATTATCTTTTTGTTTTCTCATGATTCGGTTGGGTCTAATTTGGGGTTTGGCCCTCGTTTTGGTCCTGGGGCTCCTGTTGGGGTGTGTTTGTGTTTTGGGAACAAGAGCCCATGGACACTTTGCTTAGGGGAGATCTTCTTCCAGGTTTCATTCCTCTCTGTAGGTGATGGCTGCTTTGGTTATGGAAGGTTTGGAAATTCGGGCTCCTTTTAGGTGGTGTAAGAATTTAACGGCTCTTTTTCCTGGATTTTTTGATAAATTAGTGGGTGGTATCGGGCCATAATCTGCTCTGCATGCAATATTTGGTGTTCTTAACGTTGTACACGGATGAGGATTTTTTGCAAGAATTTCTTGCATGCAGAGTCTGCAATTTGGTTGTTTGTTCCATTTTGTGAACTTTGGTTGGTGAGCGACACCCCAGACCTCACACACCATAAAGGGCAATGGGCTCTATGACTGGATTTCAAGTATTTAGCCAGATCCTATATTGGTAATGTGAAATTTATGTTCCTTTTGCAATATGGCATAGAAGATCCCCTTTTTGCCTTTGTGTCTCTCAGATTCGTTAACAGCTCTGTGGAAGTGCTACCTGTGGGGTGAGTGATTTTAGGGCCGAGGTAATGTTACAGTTTTTTTTTGGTGTGCTCTAGGGCAACGGTCGTCTAAGAGTAATCTTGAATTTGGTGGTCCTGGCGATCTGGACCTTTTTTGGGAACACATCCATCTAATTTTGGTCTTACTGGTAGATTTACTGTCAGGGCCCAGTGTCCTGACAGAAATCTGTGTGCAAGAGATCTAGGTGGCTGCTGTATGGCCTCCTTGTTGTGTACCAGAAGCACCAGAATCAATCACAATACCTAGTAGACAATTTGACTTTTCGGATTCTAGTAAGGTGTAAGACCGGGTGCCTGCAGTACTGTTAAGTGCCCGCGCCAATTCCGTTGATATATACTTTTGAATATGTTGAAGAGGGTGGGGCTTAAGCTGCATCCCTGTCTCACCCCACGACCCTGTGTGAAGAAATGTGTGTGTTTTTTGCCAATTTTAACCGCACACTTGTTGTTTGTGTACATGGATTTTATGATGTCGTATGTTTTACCCCCAACACCACTTTCCATCAATTTGTATAGCAGACCCTCATGCCAAATTGAGTCGAAGGCTTTTTTGAAATCAACAAAGCATGAGAAGACTTTGCCTTTGTTTTTGTTTGTTTGCTTGTCAACGATAGTTATTGGGGTCAAATTTGTCTCCACTTTTATGGATTGAGGTGATCAGTCCTTGGTTCCAAATATTGGGGAAGATGCCAGAGCTGATGATGACGTTTAAGAGTTTAAGTATATCCAATTGGATTTTTTTGTCTGTATATTTGTCTAATTTCATTGAAGATACCATCAACACCACAGGCCTTTTTGGGTTGGAGGGTTTTTATTTTGTCCTGTTGTTCATTCAAGGTAATTGGAGAATCCAGTGGGTTCTGGTAGTCTTTAATAGTTGATTCTAAGATTTGTATTTGATCATGTATATGTTTTTGCCGTTTGTTCTTTGTTATAGAGCCAAAAAGATTGGAGAAGTGGTTTATCCAAACATATTTTGAATAGATAATTCTTCGTGTTGTTGTTTGTTGAGTGTTTTCCAATTTTCCCAGAAGTGGTTAGAGTCTATGGATTCTTCAACTACATTGTCACGCCCTGACCTGAGAGAACCTTTAATTTCTCTATTTTGGTTAGGTCAGGGTGTGACTAGGGTGGGTAGTCTAGTTTTTTATTTTCTTTGTTGGCCTGGTATGGTTCCCAATCAGAGGCAGCTGTCTATCGTTGTCTCTGATTGGGGATCATATTTAGGCAGCCTTTTTCCCACCTGTTGTTTGTGGGATCTTGATTTTGTATTGTTGCTTTTCAGTCCTACAAAGCTGTACGTTTCGTTTTGTTACTCTTCATTGTTTTGTTGCCGGTTCACATTCATAAAAATGATGAACGCCTTCAACGCTGCACCTTGGTCCAATCCTTCCAACAATGATCGTTACATACATTGAGCTGATTTCTGAAGTGCTGTTCCTTCTTTTTCCGTAGTGTATTTCTGTATTGTTTGAGTGATTCACCATAGTGAAGGCGTAGACTCAGGTTTTCCGGATCTCTATGTTTATGGTTGGTTTGGTTTCTCAATTTCTTTCTCAGATTTTTGCATTCTTCATCAAACCATTTGTCATTGTTGTTCATTTTCTTCGGTTTTCTATTTGAGATTTTTTAGATTTGATAGGGAAGCTGAGAGTTCAAATATACTGTTAAGTTTTTCTACTGCGAAGTTTACACCACTATTACAGTGGAACGTTTTGTCCAGGAAGTTGTCTAAAAGGGATTTAATTTGTTGTTGCCTAATTGTTTTTTGGTAGGTTTTCAAACTACAATCCTTCCATCTATAGCATTTCTTGGCTTTGATGCCTCATGATTGAGTATTGCTCTGTTCAGGTAGACTGTGGTTTTGCTGTCGTCTGATAGGGGTGTCAGTGGGCTGACTGTGAACACTCTGAGAGACTCTGGGTTGAGGTCAGTGAAAAAGTAGTCTACAGTACCAAGAGTTGAGCTATAGGTGAACCTACTATAGGAGTCTCCTCGAAGCCTACCATTGACTATGCACAGACCCAGTGTGCGACAGAGCTGCAGGAGTTGTGACCCGTTTTTGTTGGTTATGTTGTCATAGTTGTACCTAGGGGGGCATATGGGGGAGGGAATGCTGTCACCTCCAGGTAGGTGTTTGTCATCCTGTGTGCTGAGGGTGTCAAGGTTCTTGTCCGGTTCTGGCATTTACGTTGCCACAGACTAGTACATGTCCCTGGGCCTGGAAATGATTGATTTCCCCCTCCAGGATGGAGAAGCTGTCTTCATTAAAGTATGGGGATTCTAGTGGGGTGATATAGGTAGCACACAGGAGGACATTTTTCTCTGTTGAGATCATTTCCTTATTCATTTCTAGCCAAATGTAAAATGTTCCTGTTTTGATTAATTTAATGGAGTGAGTTAGGTCTGCTCCATACCAAATTAGCATACCCCCTGAGTCCCTTCCCTGTTTCACACCTGGTAGTTTGGTGGATGGGACTGCCAGCTCTCTGTAACCTAGAGGGCAACCAGTGAGTCCATCTCCTCTCTCTCTCTCTCTCTCTCTCTCTCTCTCTCTCTCATTGTTAACTTCTGACATACCTCCCTACTAATGATCCAGCAGAGAGAGAGAGAGATAAGTTTACCATCTGTTACGTAAAGACTCAGGTAGACATCTGTACCCAGACAGAGAGCAGCTTCCAAAGTTCCTGGCTCTGTTCCCTATGGGAACCAAGTCATTGACCCACCACTTGTTAATATGGTATTTATACTTGTCATATAATTTTTTTTTTTTTTAGTTTATTTCATGTCTATAAGATCATGTCTATGTAGACATAATCTGTATCATGGTTCTTCAAATTTAATTCTTCATCATTCTTAGGTCCACTAGGTTTACCCCAGGGGACAACACAGTGTCACGACGACACACACAACACACCGAAACACGTAGAGTGGGGGGACGGGGGGCGGGGTGGGGGGGACGGGGGGGCGGGCCCGGGGGGGGGGGGGGGGGGGTGGGGTGGTGGGAGGGGGGGGGGGGGGGGGGGGTGGGGGGGGGGGGGGGGTGGGGGGGGCAGGGGGGCAGCGAGCGGGAGGGGGGGGGGGGGTGGGGGGCGGGAGTGGGGTGGGGAGGGGGGGGGGGGGCAGCGGACGGTACAGGGGGTGGGGGGAGGGGGTGGGGGGGGATAGGGGTGGGGGGCGGCGGGGCCGGGGCCCACATTAAGGGGGGTGGGGGGGGTGGGGGTCTACACAACACACACACACACACACACACACACACACACACACACACACACACACACACACGTGAACTTCAGCCCTGGTCAAACAGGTTAGGCCACATTTAAGGGGGCGGGGCTGTGGACAGGTAAGTGGGTGGGGCAGCGTGGGTGGGGAGTAAAGAAGAACAGCGTGCAGCACACACACACATCAACGTCCATAAACCTGAACAGAGAGGTGAGAGAAGAAGAGAAGGACAGAGAAGAAGAGAAGACAGAAGAAGAAGAGAGAGAAGAAGGACAGAGAAGAAGAGAAGGACAGAGAGAGGGAGAACATCCAACTTACCAACCAGCTGAAAAAACAACTTACCAACAACAGAACATAACTTACAACAACAGAATCAACTTCAACGAACATACTTACCACAAGACATCAACTTACCAACAACGAAACATCAAACTTCCAAGCAACAGACTACAACTTACCAACAACAGAACATCAACTTACCAAACAACAGTTCCAACGAACATAACTTACCAACAACAGAACATCAACTTACCAACAACAGAACTCAACTTACCAACAACAGAACATCAACTTACCAACAACAGAACATGCAACTTTACACCACACAGAAACATCAACTTACCAAACAACAGAAATCAACTTACCAACAACAGAACAACTTAACTGGCCTTCAGGTAATCTAATTCCACAATTTGAGTTACAGATTAAAAATTATCAATCAAATAAAAAAAATGTAAGACCTTTTATCCATCAGCCAATGTTACAAAGTGCTGTACAGAACCCAGCCTAAACCCCCAAACAGCAAGCCATGCAGATGTAGAAGCAACGGTGGCTAGGAAAAAGCTCCCTGGAAGGCCAGAACCTAGGAAGAAACCTAGAGAGGAACCAGGCTCTGAGGGGTGGCCAGTCCTCTTCTGGCTGTGCTACGTTGAGTCTTATAACAGAACATGGCCAAGATGTTCAAATGTTCATAGATGACCAGCAGGGTCAAAATAATAATATCACATTGGTTGTCGGAGGCTGCAACAGGTCAGCACTCAGGAGTAAATGTCAGTTGACTTTTCATAGCCAAGTATTCAGAGTTAGAAACAGCAGGTGCGGTAGAGAGAGAGAGAGACGAAAACAGCCGGTCTGGGACAAGGTAGCACGTCCGGTGAACAGGTCAGTGTTCCACTAGCCACAGGCAGAACAGTTGAAACTGGAGCAGCAGCACAACCAGGTGGACTGGGAGACAGCAAGGAGTCCATCATGCCAGGTAGTCCTGAGGCATGGTCCCAGGGCTCAAGTCCTCCGGGAGGGGGAGGGAGAGGGAGAGAGAGAGAATTAGAGAGAGCATACTTAAATTCACAAAAGACACCGGATAAGACAGGAGAATTACTCCAGATATAACAGACTGACCCTAGCCCTCAACACATAAACTACTGCAGCATAATTATCATATATGTAGGTTCTTACACAGATGGGTTAAGGGTAATAAGTTAGATAACATAGACAGTTAAAATATGTACAATGTTCTACCTCTCCAAAGACGAGACTGTTTTTCTATCCTGGGTGATGGTTGGAAGTTTTCAGAACTTACATTACCTGCACCAAAGCTTCAAATGAGTAGAGAAGAGAGAGGAGAGACGGATCTATCTATTTCATTGCTTTGGCAATGTAAACATATATTTCCCATACCAATAAAACCCTTAAATTGAATTGAATTGAGCGAGAGCGAGAACGGAGAGCGAGAGCGAGAGCGAGAGGCGACAGAAAGACATAGAGAGAGAGAGAGAGAGAAGAGAGAGAGAGAGAGAGAGAGAGAGAGAGAGAGAGAGAGAAAGTAGAGAGCGCAACAGAGAGAGAAAAGAGAGAGGTGGAGAGAGAGGTGGAGAGAGAGGTGGAGAGAGAGAGAGAGAGACAGAGAGAGAGAGAGAGAGAGAGAGAGAGAGAGAGAGAGAGAAGAGAGAGAGAGCAATACCACTGTGAACGCTCTGAGAGACTCTGGGTTGAGGTAAGTGACACCCCTATCAGAGTTATCTATCCAAAACGGAGATGTATGGGTAAACTACTTCTCTAATCTTTTTGGTCCTATAATAAAGAACAAACAGCAAAAACATGCACATGAACAAATACAAATCTTAGAATCAGCTATTAAAGATGACCAGAACCCACTGGATTCTTCAACTACAGGACAACGCCTGTGGCGTTGATGGTATCCTCACTGAAATGATAAAATATGTAAGCAATGTACTGAGCAAATGTCAAATTTTTACCAAATTACCGTACGACAGACCACGTATTCACCCTGCACACCCTAATTGACAAACAAACAAACCAAAAGAAAGGCAAAGTCTTCTCATGCTTTGTTGCCTCAATTTGGCATGAGGGTATGCTATACAAATTGATGGAAAGTGGTGTTGGGGGAAACACATACAACATTATAAAATCCATGTACACAAACAACAAGGGTGAGGTTAAAATAGGCAAAATACATATTTCTTTCCAGAGGGCCGTGAGGTGAGACAGGGATGCAGCTTAAGCCACACCCTCTTCAACATATATCAATTAATTGGCGAAGGCACTAGAACAGTCTGCAGCACCCGGCCTCACCCTACTAGAATCTGAAGTCAAATGTCTACTGTTTACTGATGATCTGGTGCTTCTGTCACCAACCAAGGAGGGCCTACAGCAGCACCTAGATATTCTGCACAGATTCTGCCAGCCCTGGGCCCTGACAGTTAATCTCAGTAAGACAAAAATCATGGTGTTCCAGAAAAGGTCCAGTCGCCAGGACCACAAATACAAATTCCATCTAGACACCGTTGCCCTAGAGCACACAAAAAAACTATACATAGCTTGGCCTAAACGTCAGCGCCACAGGTAACTTCCACAAAGCTGTGAACGATCTGAGAGACAAGGCAAGAAGGGCATTCTATGCCATCAAAAGGAACATCAAATTTGACATACCAATTAGGACCTGGCTTAAAATACTTGAATCAGTTGACCCATTGACCCATTGCCATTTATGGTTGTGAGTTCTGGGGTCTGCTCACCAACCAAGAATTCACAAAATGGGACAAACACCAAATTGAGACTGCATGCAGAATACTKCAAAAATATCCTTTGTGTACAACGTAAAACACCAAATAATGCATGCAGAGCAGAATTAGGCTGACAACCGCTAATTATCAAAATCCAGAAAAGAGACGTTAAATTCTACAACCACCTAAAAGGAAGCGATTCCCAAACCTTCCATAACAAAGTCATCACCTACAGACAGATGAACCTGGAGAAGAGTCCCCTAAGCAAGCTGGTCCTGGGGCTCTGTTCACAAACACAAACAGACCCCACAGAGACCCAGGACAGCAGCACAATTAGACCCAACCAAATCATGAGAAAACAAAAAGATAATTACTTGACACWTTGGAAAGAATTAATAAAAAAGCAGAGCAAACTAGAATGTTATTTGGCCCTAAACAGAGAATACACAGTGGCAGAATACCTGACCACTGTGACTGACCCGAATTTAAGGAAAGCTTTGACTATGTACAGACTCAGTGAGCATAGCCTTGCTATTGAGAAAGGCCACCGTAGGCAGACCTGGCTCTCAAGAGAAGACAGGCTATGTGCACACTGCCCACAARATGAGGTGGAAACTGAGCTGCACTTCCTAACCTCCTGCCAAATGTATGACCATATTAGAGACACATATTTCCCTCAGATTACACAGATCCACAAAGAATTGAAAAAAAAAACCCTGATTTTGATACTCCCATATCTACTGGGTGAATACCACAGTGTGCCATCACAGCAGCAAGATTTGTGACCTGTTGCCACAAGAAAAGGTCAACCAGTGAAGAACAAACACATTGTAAATACAACCCATATTTTGCTTATTTATTTTCCCTTTTGTACTTTAACTATTTGCACATCGTTACAACACTGTATATTACATAATGACATTTGAAATGTCTTTATTCTTTTGGAACTTCTGTGAGTGTAATGTTTACTGTTCATTTTTATTGTTTCACTTTTGTATATTATTACCTCACTTGCTTTGGCATGTTAACATATGTTTCCCATAGCAATAAACCCTTAAAATTGAAATGAAATAGAATTTAATTGAGAGAGAGAGGGAGGGAAGAGAGAGAGAGAAGAAAGAAGGAAGAAGGGGCGGAGAGAGAGATGGAGAGAGGGGTGCAGAGAGAGAAGAAAGAGAGGAGGAGGGATGGAGAGAGAGGAGAGAGAGAGAGGAGAGAGAGAGAGAGAGAGAAAGAGAGAGAGATGTTATTTCCTATTACATAAGATAAAAACATTGATTGGTTATGACTGAGTATGGCACAGGTAAAGCTATTTTTCAAAATATTGATATGTCAAATATGATAGATTTTTACATCGATTTGCATCGTTGTGCTAATGCTAGTCAGTTAGTAATTAATACTTAGTTAGTAATGCTAGTCAGTTAGTAATGCTGGTTAGTTGTAAATGCTAGTCAGTTAGTAATGCCAGTCACTTAGTAATGCTAGTCAGTTAGTAATGCTAGTCACTTAGTAATGCTATGTTAGTTAGTAATGCTAGTCAGTTAGTAATGCTAGTTTAGTTAGTTAGTAATGCTAGTCATTTAGTAATGCCAGTCGGTTAGTAATTCTTGTCAGTTAGTAATGCGACTTAGGTAGTAATGCTACTTAGTTAGTATGCTGATCAGTTAGTAATGCTGGTTTAGTTAGTAATGCTAGTTAGTTAGTAATGCTAGTTTATTAGTAATACTGGTTAGTTAGTAATGCTAGTTAGTATTTGCTCACAAAAGTAACCTTTACACTTCCTTCATACTGCACGCAGAGCAAAAAATGTTATCACCGAGTTCTCTGACTATATGAAGTAAAATAAAATCTTACTAGGTTCACCAGTTCTTGACTATAGGAAGTAAAATAAGAATCTGTCACTAAGGTTAACCAGTTCAATCGACTATAGGGAAGTAAAATAAGATCTGTCACTAAGGTTAACCAGTTTCATCTGACTATAGAAGTAGAGTGAGAATCTGTCAGTAGTCAACAGTTCATCTGACTATAGAAGTAAGTGAGAATCTGTCAGTGGTCAACCAGTTCATCTGACTATAGGGAGTAGAGTGAGAATCTGTCAGTAGGTCAACCAGTTCATCTGACTATAGGGAAGTAGAGTGAGAATTGTCAGTAGGTCAACCAGTTCATCTGACTATAGGGACAGTAGAGTGGAATCTGTCAGGTAGGTTAACCAGTTCATCTGACTATAGGGAAGTGAGTGAGAATCTGTCAGTAGGTCAACCAGTTCATCTGACTATAGGGAAGTAGAGTGAGAATCTTGTCAGTAGGTCAACCAGTTCATCTGACTATAGGGAAGTAGAGTGAGAATCTGTCAGTAGGTCAACCAGTTCATCTGACTATAGGGAAGGTAGAGTGAGAATCTGTCAGTAGTCAACCAGTTCATCTGACTATAGGGAAGTAGAGTGAGAATCTGTCAGTAGGTCAACCAGTTCATCTGACTATAGGAAGTAGAGTGAGAATCTGTCAGTAGGTCAACCAGTTCATCTGACTATAGGGAAGTAGAGTGAGGAATCTGTCAGTAGGTCACCAGTTCATCTGACTATAGGGAAGTAGAGTGAGAATCTGTCAGTAGGTAACCAGTTCATCTGACTATAGGGAAGTAGAGTGAGAATCTGTCAGTAGGTCAACCAGTTCATCTGACTATAGGGAAGTAGAGTGAGAATCTGTCAGTAGGTCAACCAGTTCATCTGACTATAGGAAGTAGAGTGAGAATCTGTAGTCAGGTCAACCAGTTATCTGACTATAGGAAAGTAGAGTGAGAATCTGTCAGTAGGTAACCAGTTCATCTGACTATAGGGAAGTAGAGTGAGAATCTGTCAGTAGGTCAACCAGTTCATCTGCTATAGGGAAGTAGAGTGAGAATCTGTCAGTAGGTCAACCAGTTCATCTGACTATAGGGAAGTAGAGTGAGAATCTGTCAGTAGGTCAACCAGTTCATCTGACTATAGGGAAGTAGATGAGAATCTGTCAGTAGGTCAACCAGTTCATCTGACTATAGGGAAGTAGAGTGAGAATCTGTCAGTAGGTCAACCAGTTCATCTGACTATGGGAAGTAGAGTGAGAATCTGTCAGTAGTCAACCAGTTCATCTGATATAGGGAGTAGAGTGAGAATCTGTCAGTAGGTCAACCAGTTCATCTGACTATAGGGAAGTAGAGTGAGAATCTGTCAGTAGGTCAACCAGTTCATCTGACTATAGGGAAGTAGAGTGAGAATCTGTCAGTAGGTCAACCAGTTCATCTGACTATAGAGGAAGTAGAGTGAGAATCTGTCAGTAGGTCAACCAGTTCATCTGACTATAGGGAAGTAGAGTGAGATCTGTCAGTAGGTCAACCAGTTCATCTGACTCATAGGGAAGTAGAGTGAGAATCTGTCAGTGGTCAACCAGTTCATCTGACTATAGGGAAGTAGAGTGAGAATCTGTCAGTAGGTTAACCAGTTCATTGACTATAGGGAAGTAGAGTGAGAATCTGTCAGTAGGTCAACCAGTTCATCTGACTATAGGGAAGTAGAGTGAGAATCTGTCAGTAGGTTAACCAGTTCATCTGACTATAGGGAAGTAGAGTGAGAATCTGTCAGTAGGTCAACCAGTTCATCTGACTATAGGGAAGTAGAGTGAGAATCTGTCAGTAGGTCAACCAGTTCATCTGACTATAGGGAAGTAGAGTGAGAATCTGTCAGTAGGTCAACCAGTTCATCTGACTATAGGGAGTAGAGTGAGAATCTGTCAGTAGGTTAACCAGTTCATCTGACTATAGGGAAGTAGAGTGAGAATCTGTCAGTAGGTCAACCAGTTCATCTGACTATAGGGAAGTAGAGTGAGAATCTGTCAGTAGGTCAACCAGTTCATCTGACTTAGGGAAGTAGAGTGAGAATCTGTCAGTAGGTCAACCAGTTCATCTGACTATAGGAAGTAGAGTGAGAATCTGTCAGTAGTCACCAGTTCATCTGACTATAGGAAGTAGAAAAATAGAGATATGGTAAGTAGGAGGTTAGTTGGTGTGAGAAAGGGTGTGTGTGGTTGTGTGTGTGTGTGTGTGTGTGTGTGTGTGTGTGTGTGTGTGTGGTGTGTGTGTGTGTGTGTTGTGGTGTGTGTGTGTGTGTGTGTGTGTGTGTGTGTGGTTGTGTGTGTGTGTGTGGTGGGGGTGTGCATTCTCTGTGCTTCTGTAAAACGGCATGGAGGTGCGATCTCTTTGATTTTCCAGTATGGTATTATATTGGGGTTATGTATCTATTTATCTAGGAGGAGAAGAAGAGGAGCGTTTGACAAACAGGACAACTGTGAGCCTACCTGGAAGGAGCGTTTGACGCTGTGAGCCTACCTGGCGACCTCTTCACTGAGATGCGAAGACGGTTCTCGAAGTCGGGGGTGCCGACCCCAAAAACCTCTGAACCCCAGGGTTAGATATGATTTACTTGACCAAATATGGGTTTTAATTCATGTTTTAAGTGTTATCCTCTGAGATCCAATGCAGGACATCTTGTAGTATAATTTTGTTTTTTACACTAATACGTTTAATTCAAGGAGTGCCTATCCCGATGTCTGCTGAACGACCCCAAACTTCCTCTGTAGCCTCCTCGCTCCCTACCCCAAGCCTTGCTGCGGCGCTAGCCCGACGAAGGTTCACCCTGAGCGGGGCGGCTGACAGCCAGAACCAAGGACTGACGGTCTACTGCAGGTGTGTTAAACTGGGTTTTGCCTGATCCATCAACACGTCACAGAGTGGAGCCCTTTACACACTTCACTTACACACTCTCTCTCTCTCCCCCTTCCTCTCCCTCTTCATCCCCTCCTCCTCCCTCTTCTCTCTCTCTCTCTCTCTCCCCTTCCTCTCCTCTTCACCCTCCTCCATCCTCCTTCTCTCTCTCTCTCTCCCCTTCCTCTCCCTCTTCACCCTCCTCCATCCTCTTCTTTCCCCTCTCTCTCCTCTCTCTTCCTAACACTACCCCACCCCCCAATCCCAGAATGCCATTCTCTCGTAGCTTCCTGTCTGAAGACCAGTTCCAGTGTTCCATCTGTCTGGATATCTTCATAAACCCCGCCTCCACTCCATGTGGACACTCCTTCTGCATGGCCTGCATTGGTAGGTAGATGTATTCAAATCAAATGTTATTGGTCACCATGCGCCGAATACCAAGGTGTAGTAGACCTTCACAGTGAAATGCTGAATACAACAGGTGTAGGTAGACCTCCACGTGAAATGCTGAATAACAACAGGTGTAGGTAGACCTCACAGTGAAATGCTGAATACAACAGGTGTAGGTAGACCTTACAGTGAAAATGCTGAATACAACAGGTGTAGGTAGACCTTACAGTGGAAATGCTGAATACAACAGGTGTAGACATCACAGTGAAATGCTGAATACAACAGGTGTAGTAGACCTCACAGTGAAATGCTGAATACAACAGGTGTAGTAGACCTTACAGTGAAATGCTTACTTACAAGCCTTTAACCAACAATGCAGTTAAGAAAAGAAAAAGTGTTAAGAAAGTATTTACTAAATAAACAATAAATATAAAATAAATAAGAAAATACAAAAATAAATAATTAAAGAGCAACAATAAAATAACAGTAGTGGAGATATATATAACGGGGGTATCTGTACAGAGTACATGTTTGGGGGTACAGGTTAGTCGAGGTAAATTAGGTAATATGTACATGTAGGTAGAGGTAAAGTGACTATGCATAGATAATAAACAGAGAGTAGCAGCAGCGTAAAAACGGGGGAAGGGGTCAATGCAAATAGTCTGGGCAGCCATTTTATTTAGCTGTTATTGCTTGGGGTTAGAAGCTGTTAAGAAGCCTTTTGGATCTAGACTTGGCGCTCCGGTACCGCTTGCCGTGCGGTAGCAGAGAGAACAGTCTATGACTAGTTTGGCTGGAGTATTTGACCATTTTTAGGGCCTTCCTCTGACACCACCTGGTATAGATGTCCTGGATGGCAGGAAGCTTGGCCCCAGTGATGTACTGGGCAGTACGCACTACCCTCTGTAGTGCCTTGTGGTCGGAGGCCGAGCAGTTGCCATACCAGGCGGTGATGCAAATGGTCAGGATGCTCTCGATGGTGCAGCTGTATAATTTTTCGAGGATCTGCGGACCCATGCCAAATCTTTTCAGTCTCCTGAGGGGGAATAGGTTTTGTCGTGCCCGCTTCATGACTGTCTTGGTGTGTTTGGACCATGTTAGTTTGTTGGTGATGTGGACACCAAGAAACTTGAAGCTCTCAACCTGCTCCACTACAGCCCTTCGATGAGAATGGGGGTGTGTTCGGTCCTCCTTTTCCTGTAGTCCACAATCATCTCCTTTGTCTTGATCATGTTGGGGGAGAGGTTGTTATCCTGGCACCACACTGCCAGGTCTCTGACCTTCTCCCTATAGGCTGTCTCATCGTTGTCGGTAATCAGGCCTACCACTGTTGTGTCATCAGCAAACTTAATGATGGGGTTGGAGTCATGACTGGCCACGCAGTCATGAGTGAACAGGGAGTACAGGAAGGGACTGAGCACACACTCCTGAGGATCCCCGTGTTGAGGATCAGCGTGGCGGATGTGTTGTTACCTACCCTTACCACCTGGGGGCGGCCCGTCAGGAAGTCCAGGATCCAGTTGCAGATGGAGGTGTTTAGTCCCAGGGTCCTTAGCTTAGTAATGAGCTTTGAGGGCACTATGGTGTTGAACGCTGAGCTGTAGTCAACGATTAGCATTCTCACGTATGTGTTCCTTTTATCCAGGTGGGAAAGGGCAGTATGAATATAATAGAGATTGCATCATCTGTGGATCTGTTGGGGCGGTATGCAAATTGGAGTGGGTCTAGAGTTTCTGGGATACTGGTGTTGATTTGAGCCATGACCAGCCTTTCAAAGCACTTCATGTCTACAGACGTGAGTGCTATGGGTCGGTAGTCATTTAGGCAGGTTACATTGATGTTCTTGGGCACAGGGACGATGGTGGTCTGCTTGAAACATGTTGGTATTACAGACTCAGACAGGGAGAGGTTGAAAATGTCAGTGAAGTCACTTGCCAGTTGGTCAGCGCATGCTCGCTGTACACATCCTGATGATCCGTCTGTGAATGTTGATTTGTTTAAAGGTCTTACTCACATCTGCTATGGAGAGAATGATCACGCAGTCGTCCGTAACAGCTAATGATCTCATGCATGTTTCAGTGTTGCTTGCCTCGAATCGCCTGTAAACCATGGCTTCTGTTTGGGGTATTTACATACGGTCACTGTGGGGACGACGTCATCGATGAACTTACTGATGAAGCCAGTGACTGATGTGGTGTAATCCTCAATGCCATCGGAAGAATCCCGGAACATATTCAGGGGTGTGCTAGCAAAACAGTCCTGTAGCTTAGCATCTGCTTCATCTGACTACTTCCGTATTGAGCCAGTCATTGGTAATTCCTTCTTTAGTTTTTGCTTCTAAGCAGGAATCAGGAGGTTAGAGTTATGGTCAGATTTGCCAATGAAAGGCGAGGAAAAGCTTTGTACGGGTCTGTGTGTGGAGTAAAGGTGGTCCAGAGTTTTATTTTCCTCTGGTTGCACATTTAACATGCTGGTAGAAATKAGGTAAAACSGATTTAAGTTTCCCTGCATTAAAGTCCCCGGCCACTAGGAGCGCCACCTCTGGATGAGCGTTTTATTGTTTGCGTATGGCCTTATACAGCTCGTTGAGTGGGGTCTTAGTGCCAGMAWYGKTTTGTGGTGRTAAATAGACAGCTAYGAAAAATATAGATGAAAWCTCTCTTRGTAAATAGTGCGGTCTACAGCTTATCATGAGATATTCTACCTCAGGCGAACAAAACCTTGAGACTTCCTTAATATTAGATTTCGTGCACCAGCTGTTATTGACAAATAGACACAGACCACCACCACCTTGTCTTACCGGAGGCAGCTGTTCTATCTTGACGATGCAGCGTAAACCCAGCCAGCTGTATGTTATTCATGTCGTCGTTCAGCCACGACTCCGTGAAACATAAGATATTAACGTTTTTAATGTCCCGTTGGTAGAATAGTCTTGGTCGGAGCTCATCCAGTTTATTATCCAATGATTGGCTAATAGTACAGAAGGTAGAGGTKGGTTACCCACAAACCCAGCCAGCTGTATCGCCATACCTTCTTCATGCGAATGACAGGGATTTGGGCCTTGTCCTGTGTCTGAAGTAAATCCTTCGCATCCGACTCGTTAAATAAATCTTTGTTCAGTACGAGGGGAGTAATCGCTTCTCTGATATCCAGAAACTCTTTTTGGTCATAAGAGACGGTGGCAGAAACATTGTGCACAAAATAAGTTACAAATAACGCAACAAAAAAACACACACACAATAGCACAATTGGTGCCCGTCAATAGGCAGCCATCTCCTCCGGCGACATTATTATTAGGGGAGCAATTAGGGCTAAGTGCCTTGCTCAAGGGCACATCGACAGATTTTTCACATAGTCGGCTCGGGGATTCGAACCAGCGACTGCTAGGCATCCTGCCACACACACACACCAGTGTGCCTTAGAGCAAGCAGGGATGTTGCTGACCTGCCCAGTTACCTACATGACCCCTATATGACCCCATTGGGCTCAACATGTGGTATGTTGTCATGGTGGTGATATTTAAGTTCAGACGGGTGAATTAAATACTGTTCTATTCTGTCCTCTGATCCAGGTCGGTACTGGTTTTTCAGACGGGTGAATAAAGTACTGTTCTATTCTGTCCTCTGACCTAGGTCGGTACTGGGACGGTGCTAAGCTCTGCCAGTGTCCCCTCTGCAAAGAGACCTTTAAGAAACGCCCGGACCTCCAGATTAACCGGACCCTCAGGGAGATCACAGAGCAGTTCAAGTCCATGTCCGGGGTGTCTCGGTTGGGCAGCGGGAGGTGGAGAGATGTCCTAGGGGCTGGAGGTGGGCTATCTTAAAAAAAAAWAATGTTTTTATATATATTTTAGGGAATGTTCTAGTTTTAATGACAGATGATTTTACGGTAGATACTGTATGTAGATAGATACTGTAGATAGATAGATACTGTATGTAGATAGATACTGTATGGCAGATAGGATACTGTAGATAGATACTGTAGATAGATACTGTATATAGTACGATAGATACTGTATGTAGACAGATACTGTAGATTAGATACTGTATGTAGATAGATAGATACTGTAGATAGATACTGTATGTAGACAGATACTGTATGTAGACAGATACTGTAGATAGAGACTGTATGTAGATAGATAGATACTGTATGTAGACAGATACTGTATGTAGACAGATACTGTATGTAGATAGATACTGTATGTAGATAAGATTACTGTATGTAGATAATACTGTAGATAGATACTGTATGTAGATAGATACTGTAGATAGATATATACTGTAGATAGATACTGTAGATAGATATATACTGTAGATAGATCTGTATGTAGATATATACTGTAGATAGATACTGTATGTAGATATATACTGTAGATAGATACTGTATGTAGATGATACTGTATGTAGATATATATGTAGATAGATACTGTATGTAGATAGATACTGTATGTAGATAGATAGATACTGTATGTAGATAGATACTGTATATAGATAGATACTGTAGATAGATACTGTATGTAGATAGATACTGTATATAGATAGATACTGTAGATAGATACTGTATGTAGATAGATACTGTATATAGATAGATACTGTATGTAGATAGATACTGTAGATAGATACTGTATGTAGATAGATACTGTATGTAGATAGATACTGTATGTAGATAGATACTGTATAGATAGATACTGTATGTAGATAGATACTGTATATAGATAGATACTGTATATAGATATATACTGTAGATAGATACTGTATGTAGATATATACTGTATATAGATAGATACTGTATGTAGATAGATACTGTATATAGATAGATACTGTAGATAGATACTGTATGTAGATATATACTGTATATAGATAGATACTGTAGATAGATACTGTATGTAGATAGATACTGTATATAGATAGATATGTATGTAGACAGATCTGTATGTAGATAGATACTGTATGTAGATAGATAGATACTGTATGTAGATAGATACTGTATATAGATAGATACTGTAGATAGATACTGTATGTAGATAGATACTGTATATAGATAGATACTGTAGATGATACTGTATGTAGAATATATACTGTATGTAGATAGATACTGTATGTAGATAGATACTGTATGTAGATATATACTGTATGTAGACAGATATCTGTATGTAGACAGATACTGTATGTAGATAGATAGATCTGTATGTAGATAGATAGATACTGTAGATAGATACTGTATGTAGAATAGATACTGTATTGCGATGGGTAGATACTGTATGTAGATAGATAGATACTGTTATGTAGACAGATACTGTAGATAGATACTGTATGTAGATAGATAGATACTGTATGTAGTATAGATACTGTATGTAGACAGATACTGTAGATAGATACTGTATGTAGATAGATAGATACTGTATGTAGATAGATAGATAGATACTGTATGTAGACAGATACTGTATGTAGATAGATACTGTATGTAGATAGATACTGTATATAGATAGATACTGTAGATAGATACTGTATGTAGATATATACTGTATGTAGATAGATACTGTATGTAGATATATACTGTATGTAGATATATACTGTATGTAGACAGATACTGTATGTAGATAGAGTATGTATACATACAGATACATACATACAGATACATACATACAGATACTGTATGTATCTATCTATCTACAACAGTATGTATGTAGATAGATAGATACTGTATGTAGATAGATACTGTATTGCGATGGGTAGATACTGTATGTAGATAGATACTGTATGTAGATAGATACTGTATTGCGATGGGTAGATACTGTATGTAGATAGATACTGTATGTAGATAGATACTGTATGTAGACAGATACTGTATGTAGATAGTACTGTATGTAGATAGATACTGTAGATAGATACTGTATGTAGATATATACTGTAGATAGATACTGTATGTAGATAGATACTGTATGTAGATAGATACTGTATTGCGATGGGTAGATACTGTAGATAGATACTGTAAGTAGATAGATAGATACTGTATGTAGATAGATAGATAGATACTGTATTGCGATGGGTAGATACTGTATGTAGATGGGTAGATAGATATTACATAGAAAGTGAGTGGGGATGGAACAGCTGCCTCCAGAGAGGTATTGACTACAGGCACTACCATTAGACCCGCCCCGGCATGGAGGTCTGCTGGTCTTGATAATACTGTATGTTATTGTATTTATGTACTGTATGTTTATGTATTTATATACTGTATGTTATTGTATTTATGTACTGTATGTTATTGTATTTATGTACTGTATGTTATTGTATTTATGTACTGTATGTTATTGTATTTATGTACTGTATGTTATCGTATTTATATACTGTATGTTATCGTATTTATGTACTGTATGTTATTGTATTTATGTACTGTATGTTATTGTATTTATATACTGTATGTTATTAAATTTATGTACTGTATGTTATTGTATTTATGTACGTATGTTATTGTTTTATGTACCGTATGTTATTGTATTTATATACTGTATGTTATTGTATTTTTGTACTGTATGTTATTGTATTTATGTACTATATGTTATCGTATTTATGTACTGTATGTTATTGTATATATGTACTGTATGTTATTGTATTTATGTACTGTATGTTATCGTATTTATATACTGTATGTTATTGTATTTATGTACTGTATGTTTCTATTCATCTAGGAGGAGGAGGAGGAGGGAGGAGGAGGAGGAGGAGAGGAAGCAGACCATCAGGATCCCAGCACCATAGAGAGGGAGTGGATGGACACTAAGGTGGGTTGTAGGGAGAGAGGGAGGGATGGAGAGAGAGAGATAGGGAGGGAGGAGGGATAGATATAGAGGTGGAGAGAGAGAGAGATAGATAAAGGTAGACAGGGAGAGAGAGATATATATAGAGGTAGATAGGGAGAAAGAGATAGATATAGAGGTAGATAGGGAGAGAGAGATAGATATAGAGGTAGACAGGTAGAAAGAGATAGATATAGAGGTAGATAGGGAGAAGAGATAGATATAGAGGTAGATAGGGAGAGAGAGATAGATATAGAGGTAGACAGGGAGAGAGAGTTAGAGGTAGATAGGGAGAAAGAGATAGATATAGAGGTAGATAGGGAGAAAGAGATAGATATAGAGGTAGATAGGGAGAAAGAGATAGAGGTAGATAGGGAGAGAGAGTAGATATAGAGGTAGATAGGGAGAGAGAGATAGATATAGAGGTAGATAGGGAGAAAGAGATAGATATAGAGATAGAGGAAGATAGGGAGAAAGAGATAGATATAGAGGGAGATAGGGAAGAGAGATAGATATAGAGGTAGATAGGGAGAAAGAGATAGATATAGAGGTAGATAGGGAGAAAGAGATAGATATAGAGGTAGATAGGGAGAGAGAGATAGATATAGAGGAGAATAGGGAGAGAGAGATAGATATGAGGGTAGATAGGAGAGAGAGATAGATATAGAGGTAGATAGGGAGAAAGAGATAGATATAGAGGTAGATAGGGAGAAAGAGATAGATATAGAGGTAGATAGGGAGAGAGAGATGAATAGGAGATAGGAGAAATAGATATAGAGGTAGATAGGGAGAAAGAGATAGATATAGAGGTAGATAGGGAGAGAGAGATAGATATAGAGGTAGATATGGATAGAGAGATAGATATAGAGGTAGATAGGGAAGAAAGAGATAGATATAGAGGTGAGGTT
>NW_019943943.1:114883-123252 GCF_002910315.2 Salvelinus sp. IW2-2015
GTGTCTGTCTAATCAGAGGTAATGTGTTATAGATTGTACCGGTTATGTAGAAGGTGTCTGTCTAATCAGAGGTAAGGTGTTATAGATGGTACCAGGGATCCAGAGGTGTCTGCCTCAAAGACCCAGTCAGCATCAAGTGGTGAGGGGACTGCAGGATACATTTTGGCAAGTATTGGGTTCTTCTGTGTTTGGAAATGTATTCACACATTGTTTCTCTTCTCTCTCCTCTTGTGTGTGTGTGTGTGTGTGTGTGTGTGTGTGTGTGTGTGTGTGTGTGTGTGTGTGTGTGTGTGTGTGTGTGCGTGTGTGTGTGTGTGTGTGTGTGTCAGACCCAGCTACATATGTCTGAGGCAGAGATCCATCAGCTGATTCTACAGAGACAGAGGAAGATGGAGGAGATAAGTTCATCACTGGCTCAACTACAGGTGACCTTTAACCCCTGACCCTTAACCCTGGGGATGGAGGCATAACCAAACACAGTTGGTTATGGTTTGACAAAGTAAACACAGCTGGTTGTGGTTGACAGGAAACACAGTTGGTTGTGGTTTGACAGCGGAACACAGTTGGTTGTGGTTTGACAGCGGAAACACAGTTGGTTATGGTTTGACAGCGGAAACAGTTGGTTGTGGTTTGACAGCGGAAACACAGTTGGTTATGGTTTGACAGTGGAAACACAGTTGGTTATGGTTTGACAAAGTAAACACAGTTGGTTATGGTTTGACAGTGGAAACACAGTTGGTTATGGTTTGACAGCGTAAACACAGTTGGTTGTGGTTTGACAGCGTAACACAGTTGGTTGTGGTTTGACAGCGGAAACACAGTTGGTTATGGTTTGACAGCGGAAACACAGTTGGTTTGTGTTTGACAGCGGAAACACAGTTGGTTGTGGTTTGACAGCGTAAACACAGCTGAATATGGTTGTGGTTTGACAGTGGAAACACAGTTGGTTTGGTTTGACAGCGGAAACACAGTTGGTTGTGGTTTGACAGCAGAAACACAGTTGGTTGTGGTTTGACAGCGTAAACACAGTTGGTTTGTGGTTTGACAGCAGAAACACAGTTGGTTGTGGTTTGACAGCGGAAACACAGTTGGTTGTGGTTTGACAGCGGAAACACAGTTGGTTGTGGTTTGACAGCAGAAACACAGTTGGTTGTGGTTTGACAGCGGAAACACAGTTGGTTGTGGTTTGACAGAGTAAACACAGCTGGTTGTGGTTTGACAGCAGAAACACAGTTGGTTATGGTTTGACAGCAGAAACACAGTTGGTTGTGGTTTGACAGCAGAAACACAGTTGGTTGTGGTTTGACAGCGTAAAACACAGTTGGTTATGGTTTGACAGCAGAAACACAGTTGGTTGTGGTTTGACAGTGGAAACACAGTTGGTTGTGGTTTGACAGCGGAAACACGTTGGTTATGGTTTGACAGTGAACACAGTTGGTTTGGTTTGACAGCAGAAACACAGTTGGTTATGGTTTGACAGCAGAACACAGTTGGTTGTGGTTTGACAGCGTAAACACAGTTGGTTGTGGTTTGACAGCGTAAACACAGTTGGTTATGGTTTGACAGCAGAAACACAGTTGGTTGTGGTTTGACAGAGAACACAGCTGGTTGTGTTTGACAGCGTAAACACAGTTGGTTATGGTTTGACAGCAGAAACACAGTTGGTTGTGGTTTGACAGAGGAAACACAGTTGGTTGTGGTTTTGACAGGCAGAAACACAGTTGGTTGTGGTTTGACAGCGTAAACACAGTTGGTTATGGTTTGACAGAGGAACACAGTTGGTTATGGTTTGACAGAGGAACACAGTTGGTTGTGGTTTGACAGCAGAAACACAGTTGGTTATGGTTTGACAGCGTAAAACACAGTTGGTTGTGGTTTGACAGCAGAAACACAGTTGGTTGTGGTTTGACAGCGTAAACACAGTTGGTTATGGTTTGACAGCAGAAACACAGTTGGTTATGGTTTGACAGCGGAAACACAGTTGGTTGTGGTTTGACAGCAGAAACACAGTTGGTTGTGGTTTGACAGTGGAAACACAGTTGTTGTGGTTTGACAGCAGAAACACAGTTGGTTATGGTTTGACAGTGGAAACACAGTTGGTTGTGGTTTGACAGCGGAAACACAGTTGGTTGTGGTTTGACGCAGAAACACAGTTGGTTATGGTTTGACAGTGGAACACAGTTGGTTGTGGTTTGACAGCGTAAACACAGTTGGTTGTGGTTTGACAGCGTAAACACAGTGATTATGGTTTGTGGTTTGACAGCAGAAACACAGTTGGTTATGGTTTGACAGCAGAAACACAGTTGGTTGTGGTTTGACAGCGTAAACACAGTTGTTGTGGTTTGACAGCGTAAACACAGTTGGTTTGGTTTGACAGGAAAACAGTTGGTTATGGTTTGACAGCGAAACACAGTTGGTTATGGTTTGACAGCGAAACACAGTTGGTTTGGTTTGACAGCAGTAAACACAGTTGGTTATGGTTTGACAGAGAAACACAGTTGGTTGTGGTTTGACAGGAGAACACAGTTGGTTGTGGTTTGACAGCGAACACAGTTGGTTATGGTTTGACAGCGGAAACACAGTTGGTTGTGGTTTGACAGCGTAAAACAGTTGGTTGTGGTTTACAGCGTAAACACAGTTGGTTGTGGTTGACAGCGGAAACACAGTTGGTTATGTGTTGACAGCGGAAACACAGTTGGTTGTGGTTTGACAGCGGAAACACAGTTGGTTGTGGTTTGACACGCGAAACACAGTTGGTTGTGGTTTGACAGCGCGAAACACAGTTGGTTGTGGTTTGACAGCGAACACAGTTGGTTGTGGTTTGACAGCGTAAACAAGTTGGTTATGGTTTGACAGCAGAAACAAGTTGGTTATGGTTTGACAGCGGAACACAGTTGGTTGTGGTTTGACAGCGAAACACAGTTGGTTGTGGTTTGACAGCGGAAACACAGTTGGTTGTGGTTTGACAGCGGAAACACAGTTGGTTATGGTTTGACAGCGGAAACACAGTTGGTTGTGGTTTGACAGCGTAAAACACAGTGATTATGGTTGTGGTTTGACGGCAGAAACACAGTTGGTTATGGTTTGACAGTGGAAACACAGTTGGTTGTGGTTTGACAGCGGAAACACAGTTGGTTATGGTTTGACAGCAGAAACACAGTTGGTTATGGTTTGACAGTGGAAACACAGTTGGTTGTGGTTTGACAGCAGAAACACAGTTGGTTATGGTTTGACAGTGGAAACACAGTTGGTTGTGGTTTGACAGTGGAAACACAGTTGGTTATGGTTTGACAGTGGAAACACAGTTGGTTATGGTTTGACAGTGAAACACAGTTGGTTATGGTTTGACAGTGGAAACACAGTTGGTGTGGTTTGACAGCGGAAACACAGTTGGTTATGGTTTGACAGCAGAACACAGTTGGTTGTGGTTGACAGCGGAAACACAGTTGGTTGTGGTTTGACAGCAGAACACAGTTGGTTGTGGTTTGACAGAGTAAACACAGTTGGTTGTGGTTTGACAGCGTAAACACAGCTGAATATGGTTGTGGTTTGACAGCGGAAACACAGTTGGTTATGGTTTGACAGCGTAAACACAGTTGTTGTTATGGTTTGACAGCGTAAACACAGTTGGTTTGGTGGTTGTGGTTTGACAGAGGAAACACAGTTGGTTATGGTTTGACAGGGGAAACACAGTTGGTTATGGTTTGACAGCGTAAACACAGTTGGTTATGGTTGTGGTTTGACAGAGGAAAAGCAGCCTTTCCAGCCGTGACACTCACTGCCCAAATGAAACAACAGTAATGTGTTTTTGTCGCCTGTATACTTAAAACAGTGAGGTTTTTTCCCCCCATTTAATTTTATTTGACTTCAACAACAAGCCTCCCCTCCTCTGAAAGAAGGCTGTTTTTCAATGTAATCAAGTTGTCAAGACCGTTGATAAACGTTGATAAAACGTTGATAGACCGTTGATAAAGTGTTTGGCTCGTGAGACCGCTTGGAAATCAATCTTATTCACTAAAGCTTTATTAAAATAGAAAGTTTGAGAGGAGTAAAACGGTGATCTTTTTAATCTATTTATTGTAGGAGGCAGACCTACATTATTGTAGCCATGCTTTGGACATGAGTAAAACCCCTCCATGATGTACAGTGCYTTCGGAAACTATTCAGACCCCTTGACTTTTTACACATTTTGTTACATTACAGCCTTATTCTAAACTGGGTTAAATAGTTTTTTACCTTCATCAATCTACACACAATACCCCATAATGACATCACAATACCCCATAATGACAACACAATACCCCATAATGACAACACAATACCCCATAATGACAACACAATACCCCATAATGACATCACAATACCCCATAATATTTTTTATTTATTTTACTAGACAAGTCAGTTAAGAACAAATTCTTATATTCAATGAAGGCCTAGGAACAGTGGGTTAACTGCCTTGTTCAGGGGCAGAATGACAGATTTTTACCTTGTCAGCTCGGGGACTTGATATAGCAACCGAGTACTAGTGCAATGCTCTAACCACTAGGCTACATCACAATACCCCATAACGAMAAAGCAAAAAACAGTTTTTTAGACATTTTTGCAGATGTATTATAAAAAMTAACTGAAATATCACATTTACATAAGCTCATTGACAACGTTTGGCGCGTCCACGCTCAGCCATAATGCAGTTTACAGTAGGCCTAAGCCCCTATATCAGATAGCTATGTTAATATTTCATCATGGAAGCCATGCAATTACTGAGAGAACAATGTGGAACTGCAAACAGGTTGACCAATGCGCTAGGTTTGTTCAAATAGAGCCCTAGAACTGACACACGCTCTCACTCCCTTCCCCAGCTTTCGGTGGAACGTGAGACAGCAGGCGTGATGTGTGTGTTCAGTGCGTTGGTGTGTGCGGTTGAGAGGTCGCAGGCGGAGCTCATGGAGGTGATTGAGATGAGCAGGCGGTTGGCAGAGCACCAGGCGGACGACGTGATTCGTCAGCTGGAACAGGAAGTGAACGAGCTTAGGAAGAGAAGCCACGCCCTCTCCCAGCTGGCCCAATCAGACGACTACGTTCATTGTATCAAGGTGAGAGGATGGAGGGAGGGAAACGAATACACGTTTAAAGAAGTAGATGTTGTAGATGTTGTATTACATCAACCAACGGTTGAACGCTATGTTATCTACTGCAGTATCATATAATCACCATGTTATCTACTGCAGTATCATATAATCACCATGTTATCTACTGCAGTATCATATAATCACCATTGTTATCTACTGCAGTATCATATAATCACCTGTTATCTACTGCAGTATCTATAATCACCATGTTATCTACTGCAGTATCATATAATCACCATGTTATCTACTGCCAGTATCATAATAATCACCACGTCTCTACTGCAGTATCATATAATCACCATGTCTCTACTGCAGTATCATATAATCACCACGTCCTCTACTGCAGTATCATATAATCACACGTCTCTACTGCAGTATCATATCATCACCACGTCCTCTTACTGCAGTATCATATAATCACCATGGTCCTCTACTGCAGTATATATAATCACCATGTCATCTACTGCAGTATCATATAATCACCACGTCCTCTACTGCAGTATCATATAATCACCACGTCCTCTACTGCAGTATCATATAATCACCATGTCCTCTACTGCAGTATCATATAATCACCATGTCATCTACTGCAGTATCATATAATCACCACGTCCTCTACTGCAGTATCATATAATCACCACGTCCTCTACTGCAGTATCATATAATCACCACGTTCCTCTACTGCAGTATCATATAATCACCACGTCCTCTACTGCAGTATCATATAATCACACGTCTCTACTGCAGTATCATATAATCACCATGTCCTCTACTGCAGTATCATATAATCACCACGTCCTCTACTGCAGTACATATAATCACACTCCTCTACTCAGTATCAATATTAATCACACGTCTCTACTGCAGTATCATATAATCACGATGTCATCTACTGCAGTATCATATAATCACCACGTCCTCTACTGCAGTATCATATAATCACCATGTCCTCTACTGCAGTATCATATAATCACCATGTCATCTACTGCAGTATCATATAATACCAGTCCTCTACTGCAGTATCATATAATCACCATGTCTCTACTGCAGTATCATATAATCACCATGTCTCTACTGCAGTTACATATAATCACCATGTTCTCTACTGCAGTATCATATAATCACCATGTCCTCTACTGCAGTATCATATAATCACCATGTCCTCTACTGCAGTATCATATAATCACCATGTCCTCTACTGCAGTATCATATAATCACCATGTTATCTACTGCAGTATCATATAATCACCACGTCCTCTACTGCAGTATATATAATCACCATGTCATCTACTGCAGTATCATATGATGTGGTTTGATTATATAACACATTATATACACCAATTCAGGTGTTGTGAAATCTGGCATGAATCTGCAATTTAGTCAGCCTGGACGGTTATTTCCACTCAATGAAAAAACTACACTCTTTGCTCCGCCCCACCTCAGAGCTACCCTGCACTCTGCACCCCTCCACCAATCAGAGACTGGTCTGGGGTGTCGGTGAACCCTGACCTGGGAACGGTGCCCATCTATACATCGTTGTCTGTCCTGGTCCAACGTTTCCAGGAAGAGATCAGCAGGATGGTTGAATTTGGTGAGTACTGCTCCTCTCTCATCTCTCCTCTCTCTTTCTCTCCTCTCTCATCTCTCTCTCCTCTCTCATCTCTCTCTCTTTCTCTCCCTCTCATCTCTCTTCTTTCTCTCCTCTCTCATCTCATCTCTCTCTCTTTCTCTCCTCTCTCATCTCTCTCTCTCTCTTTCCCTCTCCTCTCTTATCTCTCTCTTCTTTTCTCTCTTTCTCTCCTCTCTTTCTCTTGTCGTGCTTTGGCGTCATTAAAGTGAAGCTATTTTTCAAACAATTCTCTGTATTATATTCCGTGATTAAACTAATCATGTAATTGTAATTAACCAGGAAGTCGGGGACCAAGGAAAATCTTCAGATTACAAAGTTATAATTTTCCTAATATAACTTTTCAGATATTTTAATATCTGACCAATTAGTCTTCTAATTAATGAATCATTCTTGACCTCAAGTTAGTCTCATTCCAAACGTCGAAAGTTGTTGGTTATCTGCACGAACCAGCCTTCACTATGAATCATCCATATATCAATTGTCTTAATCATTTATTTACTAACTAATAATCACAGAAATGCATAAACAAACGAAATATATATATGGTTCAAGGAAATGATAGGGGATGTGGGTGTGGACTGAGAAGGCCGGGAAAGACAAGACACTACACAGTTGATAATTATAATATTGAAATGCTAATCCTTTGCACACTCATTCGGGAATAATTGCAATCAATATATATTTACGCTCAATGTGTCGTCATGATCTCTGTTGGAATCGTCCGTTTCTGTTGGAAAGTTCATCTGAACTTCTCTTTGCGTCCCTGGAGTCTTTCGTGGTTAGAATGGATACTTCAGAGTCCCATTAGAAATGTTCTTATAGAATAGGTGTTTCGGCGGTTGTCGGTCTTCGCATTCATCGACAATAATTTTAGCTGCAACTAGTATATTAGTATCGAAGATTTGCTCTTATTCTGTCGGTATCGATAGTCTCAGAGTTTAACCATTTCCACCAGTGTAGCCAATGCTCCACGTGGTTTGGTCAGGAATTCAACAACCGAGGATGCATGGTCTCTACTCAAACCTTAGCCCTCTCAGTAATCGAGGTACGCTTGGTCTGAAGTGGGCTTCTCCAGGTGGGTTTATATTCGGAACAGTAGAAAAGCGCTGTTCCATGACGCAGATCAATGTCTGTGCTCATGGGGCGGGCAATGACTTGAATTTGGATTATCTTTCATTAAACAGTTTAAAATACATACATAATTTCACAAAATAGTTTCATTTTACTCATTCATTTTATACAATAATTAGATGCAAATCTCATAACGGAGACTCTTGTATAAACAAAGTTATGGTAATGTGGCTGTATTGTCTCTCATGAGGTCACAAACATTAGACAAAATGGACCGGGTCGTAGCTGGATTCTCCACCGACCGTTTACACCTTCTCCAAAACTGAATATTGTTCAGTTCTCAAGTTCTGTGAGGTAGAAGAGTTCTTTTTTTTCTACTGTGAACCCTCTCTCTATACTGCATGGCCGGGGGGAAGAGAGTCTCCTCCAGGATATTTACGACTTGAGATAAGAGCCTGGGTGTAGGGGGAAGAGAGAGGTGGTGAGAGAGAGAGTTGGCCCTCTTTGGATATAGCAAGCACCACCGTCATGGAAAAACA
>NW_019943943.1:127178-134624 GCF_002910315.2 Salvelinus sp. IW2-2015
AAAAAGAGAGAGATACTCACAGTGAAAATGCTGATACAACAGGTGTAGTAGACTCCACAGTGAAATGCTGAATAACACGGTGTAGTAGACCTCACAGTGAAATGCTGAATACAACAGGTGTAGTAGACCTCACAGTGAACTGCTGAATACAACAGGTGTAGTAGACTCACAGTGAAATAACTGAAATACAACAGGTGTAGACCTCACAGTGAAATGCTGAATACAACCGGTGTAGTAGACCTCACAGTGAAATGCTGAATACAAAGGTGTAGTAGACCTTACAGTGAAATGCTGAAATACAACAGGTGTAGTGACCTCAAGGTGAAATGCTGAATACAACAGGTGTAGTAGATCACAGTGAAATGCTGAATACAACAGGTTGTAGTAGATCTACAGTGAAATGCTGAATACAACAGGTGTAGTAGACCTACAGTGAAATGCTTGAATTACAACAGGTGTAGTAGACCTCACAGTGAAATGCTGAATACACAGGTGTAGTAGACCTCACAGTGAAATGCTGAATACAACAGGTTGTAGTAGACCTCACAGTGAAATGCTGAATACAACAGGTGTAGTTAGAACCTCACAGTGAAATGCTGAATACACAGGTGTAGAAGACCTCACAGTGAAATGCTGAAATACAAAGGTGTAGTAGACCTCACAGTGAAATGCTGAATACAACAGGTGTAGTAGACTCAACGTGAAATGCTGAATACAACAGGTGTAGTAGACTCCAGTGAATGCTGAATACAACAGGTGTAGTAGACTCAGTGAATGCTGAATACAAAGGTGTAGTAGACCTCACGGTTGAAATGCTGAATACAACAGGTGTAGTAGACCTCAAGTGAAATGCTAATACAACAGGTGTAGTAAGACTCACGGTGAAATGCTGAATACAACAGGTGTAGTAGACCTCAAGTGACTGCTGAATACAACAGGTGTAAGTAGACCTCACAGTGAAATTGAATACAACAGGTGGTAGTAGACTTACAGTGAAATGCTGAATACAACAGGTGTAGGTAGACCTCACAGTGAAATCTGAATACAACAGGTGTAAGTAGACCTCACAGGTGAAAATGCTGAATACACAAGTGTGTAGACCTACGTGAAATGCTGAATAAACACGGTGTAGTAGACCTCACGTTGAAATCTTGAATACAACAGGTGTAGTAGACCTCACAGTGAACTGCTGATACAACAGGTGTAGTAGACCTACATGAACTAACCGTGTAGGATACGTGAAGGTGAAGTACAACAGGTGTAGTAGACCTCACAGTGAAATGCTGAATACAACAGGTGTGTAGACCTCACGGTGCAAATGCTGAATACAAACAGGTGTAGTAGAAGACCTCACGGTGAAATGCTGAATACAACAGGTGTAGTAGACGCTACAGTGAAATGCTGATACAAAGGTGTAGTAGACCTCAAGTGAAATGCTGAATACAACAGGTGTAGTAGACCTCAACAGTGCAATGCTGAATACAACAGGTGTAGTAGACCTCACGGTGAAATGCTGAATACAACAGGTGTAGTAGACCTCAAGTGAAATGCTGAATACAACAGGTGTAGTAGACCTCACAGTGAACTGCTGAATACAACAGGGTGTAGTAGACCTCACAGTGAAATCTCAATACAACAGGTATAGTAGACCTTACAGTGAAATGCTGAATAACAACAGGTGTAGTAGACCTTACAGTGAAATGCTGAATACAACAGGTGTAGTAGACTTTACAGTGAAATGCTGAATACAAACGGTGTAGTAACCTCACAGTGAAATGCTTGAATACAACAGGTGTAGTAGACCTCACAGTGAAATGCTGAATACAAAGGTTGTAGTAGACCTCGACAAGGTGTGAACTAGTGAATCTGAATACAACAGGTGGTAGTAGACCTCACAGTGAAATGCTGAATACAACAGGTGTAAAGAACTCACGGATCCTATACACAGTGTAGAAAGTCACAGTGAAATGTGAATACAACAGGTGTAGTAGACTCACAGTGAAATGCTGAATACAACAGGTGTAGTAGACTCACGTGAATGCTGAATACAAACAGGTGTAGTAGAACTCACAGTGAAATGCTGAATACAACAGGTTTAGTAGACCTACAGTGAAAATGCTGAATACAACAGGTGTGTAGACCTCACGAGTGAAATGCTGAATACAACAGGTGTAGTAGACTCACAGTGCAACTCTGAACAAGTGTAGTACTCATGATCTGAATACAACAGGTGTAGTAGACCTTACAGTGAAATGCTGAAATACAACAGGTGTAGTAGACCTCACAGTGAAATGCTGAATACAACAGGTGTAGTAGACCTCACAGTGAATGCTGAATACAAACAGGTGTAGTAGACCTCACGGTGAAATGCTAATACAACAAGGTTGTAGTAGACCTCAAGTGAAATTGCTGAATACAACAGGTGTAGTAGAACTCACAGTGAACTGCTGAATACAACAGGTGTTGAACCTCACAGTGAATACTGAATACAACAGGTGTAGTAGAACCTACAGTGAAATGCTGAATACAACAGGTGTAAGTAGACCTTACAGTGAATGCTGAATCCAACAGGTGTAGTAGAACCTCACAGTGAAATGCTGAATACAACAGGTGTAGTAGACTCACAAGTGAAATGCTGAATACAACAGTGTAGTAGACTCACAGTGAAATGCCTGAATACAACAGGTGTAGTAGACCTCACAGTGAAATGCTGAATTCAAAGGTGTAGTAGACCTCACAGTGAAATGCTGAATACAACAGGTGTAGTAGACCTCACAGTGAAATGCTGAATACAACAGGTGTAGTAGACCTTACAGTGAAATGCTTGAATACAAAGGTGTAGTAGACCTCACGGTGAAATGCTGAATACAACAGGTGTAGTAGACATCACAGTGAAATGCTGAATACAACAGGGTAGTAGACCTCACAGTGAACTGCTGAATACAACAGGTGTAGTAGACTCACAGTGAAATACTGAATACAACAGGTGTAGTAGACCTTTCAGTGAAATGCGTGAATACAACAGGTGTATGTAGACCTTACAGTGAAATGCTGAATACAACAGGTGTAGTAGACCTCAAGTGAAATGCTGAATACAACAGGTGTAGTAGACTCACAGTGAAATGCTGAATCTAAACAGGTGTAGTAGACCTCACAGTGAAATGCTGAATACAACAGGTGTAGACTTTACAGTGAAATGCTCAATACAACAGGTATAGTAGACCTTACAGTGAAATGCTGAATACAACAGGTGGTAGTAGACCTTACAGTGAAATGCTGAATACAACAGGTGTATGTAGACCTCACAGTGAAATGCTGAATACAACAGGTGTAGTAGACCTCACAGTGAAATGCTGAATTACAACAGGTGTAGTGACTCACAGTGAAAATGACTTACAGGCCTCTAACAATAGTGCAAAAAAGGTGTTAGGTGAACAATATGTAGGTAGAGAAATAAAACAACAGTAAAAGATAGGCTATATACAGTAGAGAGGCTTACCACTCCGGGTGGCGCAGTGGTCTTAGGGCACTGCATCGCAGTGCTAGCTGCGCCACTAGAGTCTCTGGGTTCGCGCCCAGGCTCTGTAGGCGCCGGCGCAACGGGAGATCCGTGGGGCGACGCACAATTGGCATAGCGTCGTCCGGTTAGGGAGGGTTTGGGCCGGTAGGGAGGGTTTTGGCCGGTAGGGATATCCTTGTCTCAGTCTGTAAAATGTAATAAAATGTATGCACTCTACTGTAAGTCGCTCTGGATAAAGAGCGTTGCTAAATGACTAAAATGTAAATACAGTAGAGAGGCTATATAAGTGAGAGGCTAATAAGGTAGAGAAGGCATTACATACATGTAGAGGAGCTATATACAGTAGAGAGGCTATATACAGTAGAGAGGCTATATAACAGTAGAGAGGCTATATACAGTAGAGAGGTATAAAGTAGAGAGGCTATATACAGTAGAGAGTATATACAGTAGAGAGGCTATATAACGTAGAGAGGCTAACGTAGAGAGGCTATATAATAGAGAAGGCTATATACAGTAGAGAGGCTATAAAATAGGAGCGTATACGTAAGAGGTATATACCGGTTAGTCAGGCTGATTGAGGTAGTATGTACATGTAGATATGGTTTAAGTTACTATGCATATATGATGAACGGAGAATAGCAGTAGCGTAAAGAGGGGGTGGCGGGTGGGGGACCAATCCAGATATCGGTTAGCCAATGGGCAGGAGCACTGGGTGTGCGGGCAACTTGAATTGTAAGGTAGTATGAGGTACATGAATGTATAGTTAAAAGTGACTATGCATATATGTATAACAAGAGAGTGCAGACGCAGCGTAAAAAAGAGGGTTGGGGGGGCACAATGCAAACAGTCCGGATAACCATTTGCTTGGGGTAAAAACTGTAGAGAAGCCTTTTTGTCCTAGACTTAGGCCACTCTGGTACCGCTTGCCATGCGGTAGTGGAGAGAACAGTCTATGGACTGGGGTGGCTGGGTCTTTGACAATTTTTAGGGCTTCCTCTGACACCGCCTGGTGTAGAAGTCCTGGATGGCAGGAAGCTTGGCCCCGTGATGTACTGGGCTGTAAGCATCACCCTCTGTAGTGCCTTGCGGTCGGAGGCCGAGCAATTGCCGTACCAGGCAGTGATGCAACCAGTCAGGATGCTCTCGATGTTGCAGCTGTAGAACCTTTTTGAGGATCTCAGGACGCCATGCACATATTTTTAGTTTCCTGCGGGAATAGGCTTTGTCGTGCCCTCTTCACGACTGTATTGGGTGCTTGGACCATGTTAGTTTTGTTGGTGATGTGGCACCAAGGAACTTGAAGCTCTCAAACTGCTCCACTACAGCCCGTCGTATGAGATGGGGGCGTGCTCAGTTCCTCTTTTCCTGTAGTTCAATTCATATCCTTGGTCTTGGTTACGTTGAGGGATAGGTTATTATTCTGGCAACACCGGCCAGGTCTCTGACCTCCTCCCTATTGGCTGTCTCGTCGTTGTCGGTGTATGAGGCCTAACACTGTTGTTGTCGTCTGCAAACTTAATGATGGTGTTGGAGTCGTGCAGTCATGAGGGAACAGGGATTAAAGGAGGGGACTAAGCACGCACCCTGAGGGGCTCCAGTGTTGAGGATCAGCCGTGGCTGATGTGTTGTTACTACCTTACCTTACCTGGGGGCGGCCCGTCAGGAAGTCCAGGATCCAGTTGCAGAGGGAGGTGTTCGGTCCAGGGTCCTTAGCTTAGTGATGAGCTTTGAGGGCACTATGGTGTTGAACGCTGAGCTGTAGTCAATGAATAGCATTCTCACATAGGTGTTCCTTTTGTCCAGGTGGGAAAGGGTAGTGTGGAGTGCAATAGAGATTGCATCATCTGTGGATCTGTTGGGCGGTATACAAATTGGAGTGGGTCTAAGAGTTTCTGGGATAATGGTGTTGATGTGAGCCATTACCAACCTTTCAAAGCACTTCATGGCTACAGACGTGAGTGTACGGGTCTGTAGTCATTTAGGCAGGTTGCCTTAGTGTTCTTGGGCACAGGGACTATGGTGGTCTGCTTGAAACATGTTGGTATTACAGACTCAATCAGGGACATGTTGAAAATGTCAGTTGGTCAGCACATGCCCATAACATATGTTTCCCTTGCCAAAAAAAGCCTCTTACATTGACATGGAATTGAATTCAGAGGGAGAAAGATAGATAGAGAGAGAGAGAAAGAGAGAGATAGGAGAGAGAGAGAGAGACGAGAGGGAGAGAGAGAGAGCAGAGAGAGAGAGAGAGTCAGTCAGTCAGAGAGAGAGCAAAAGAGAGAGATGAAGAAATCGTGACAGAGAGAGAGAGCGAGAGAGAGTTTATTGTGAAAGCTGGTCCCAGCACCAACCACTGTGTGATGGGTGGAAGCAGTACTGGGGGTGAATTGAGGCACTTATCTCAGTGGGAGGAGAGACAGCAGGAAAACCCTCAATATCGATGGGACTGTTTTTTCCTTCCTCACACCTCAGAGAAAAGCACACAGCTGGAGTCCTGAGGGGGAGGACACCATAAACAAGAGGAGATGTTGTTTTAGTTTGAGCCGATTTCTCCCCACGCAGGTCAAACCATCTCCTCTGTAGCATGTAGAGTTCTATGGTAGCTGATGAGCCATGTACAGGTGTTAATGACAGTGGATGAGCAGCCCTGTGGGCCCTACTCCCTATATAGTGCACTATTTTAACCAGAGGCCTATGGGCCCTACTCCYTATATAGTGCACTATTTTAACCAGAGGCCTATGGGCCCTACTCCCTATATAGTGCACTACTTTTACCAGAGGCCTATGGGCCCTATTCCCTATATAGTGCACTACTTTTACCAGAGACAAATGGGCCCTACTCCCTATATAGTGCACTACTTTTACCAGAGACCTATGGGCCCTATTCCCTATATAGTGCACTACTTTTACCAGAGACAAATGGGCCCTACTCCCTATATAGTGCACTACTTTAACCAGAGACCTATGGGCCCTACTCCCTATATAGTGCACTACTTTCACCAGAGCCCTATGGGCCCTACTCCCTATATAGTGCACTACTTTAGACCAGAGCCCTATAGAACCCTATTCCCTATATAGTGCACTACTTTAGACCAGGGCCCAATATAACCCTATTCCCTATATAGTGCACTATGAAGTGAATATGGTGCCATTTGGGCCGTAGAGGGGGGCCGGAGTGGGGGGCACACTCTTATATAAAACCCTTTTTGGTTCCAGGCAGAACTCTCCTGGGTTCCATGTAGAACACTCTGTGGAAAGGGCTCTACATGGAACCAGAAGGATTCTACCTGGAACCAGAAGGATTCTACCTGGAACCAGAAGGATTCTACCTGGAAGCAGAAGGATTCTAGCTTGGAACGAGAAGGATTCTACCTGGAACAGAAGGATTCTACTGGAACAGAAGGATTCTCCTGGAACGAAGGATTCTACCTGGAACAGAAGGTCTATCCTACTGGACAGAAGGATTCTACCTGGAACCAGAAGGATTTCTGTCACAAAGGGTGAGGGGGGAAGAGGTGAAGGGGAGGCGAGGCCGGAGGGGAGAAGGAGGAGAGGAAAAGTAGGAGAGGAGGTGGAGAGGTGAGGGTGAGGGGAAACGGAAAGCAGGGAAGGAAAGGGAGGAGAATAAAGGAGACGGTAAGGAGGAAATAGAGGTAGGGGGATGGGAAAAAAGGAGGGGAGAGGGAAAAGAGGAGGAAGAGGGGGGAGGGGGGAGATGAGGAGGAGGAGGGATCGGGAAAAGAGGGGGAGGAAAGGGGGGGGGATGGGAAAGAATGACGGCTGGAGAGACGAAGCAGGTACGGGGAGTAACAATTAATAAATAACGGACATGGAACGAGACATAAACAGCTTAGCAAACAGAAAAACAATCAATGCAGAAGCGGGGAACAGAGCTGGGGAACTGACATATATAGGGGAGGAAATGA
>NW_019943943.1:134854-138090 GCF_002910315.2 Salvelinus sp. IW2-2015
GTGAACCCCCCCTACACCCTAGGTTTGAACCCCCCCTACACCCTCTACGGGTTGAACACCCCCCTCACACCTAGGTATGAACCCCCCACCCTGTACCACTAAGCCTAGGTTTGAACCCCCTTACACACTCTAGGTTGAACCCCCCTACACCCTAGGTTGACCCTACCCCTTACACTCTAGGTTGAACCCCCCCTACACCCTAGGTTGAAACCCTAACCCCCTACACTCTAGGTTGAAACCCCCCTTACACCCTAGGTTGAAACCCTAACCCCTACACTCTAGGTTACCCCCGACACCCTAGGTTAAACCCTATCCCTACACCCTAGGTTGAACTAACCCCCTACACCCTAGGTTTGAACCCTAACCCCTTTACACTCTAGGTGAACCCCCCCTACACCCTAGGTTGAACCCCCCTACACCCTAGGTTGAACCCCCTACACCCTAGGTTAACCCTACCCCCTACACCCTAGGTTGAACCCCCCTTACCCCTAGGTTGAACCCTAACCCCCTACACCCTAGGTTGAACCCTAACCCCCTAACCCTAGTTGAACCCTACCCCTACACCCTAGGTTGAACCCCCCTACACCCTAGGTTGAACCCGAACCCCCTACACCCTAGGTTGAACCCTAACCCCCTACACTCTAGGGTTGAACCCTAACCCCTACACCTAGGTTGAACCCTAACCCCTACACTCTAAAGGTTGAACCCCCCCTACACCCTAGGTTGAAACCCTAATCCCTACACTCTAGTGTTGAACCCATAACCCCCTACACCCTAGGTTAACCCTAACCCCCTACACTCTAGGTTGAACCACCCCTACACCCTAGGTTGAACCCTAACCCCTACACCCTAGGTTGAACCCTAAACCCCCTACACTCTAGGTTGAACCCTAACCCTTACAACCCTTAGGTTGAACCCTAACCCCCTACACTTAGGTTGAACCCTAACCCCTACACTCTAGGTTGAACCCTAACCCCCTACACCCTAGGTTGAACCCTAACCCCCTACACCCTAGGTTGAACCCTAACCCCCTCCACTCTAGGTTGAACCCTAGTCCCTACACCCTAGGTTGTACTGCAACTCTCCCCAACTTCTCCCCTCAGACCTGTATCTGTTTCAGATCAAAGCTGCCCCATAGCAGAGCACAGATCTGGGATCAGTTTACCCCTAACCCTGTTTTGTGTCTCAAGTGACACCCTGTTCCCTATATAGTGCACTACTTTTCACCAGGTTTCATAGGGCTGTAGTCAGAAGGGAATAAGGTGTCACTCTCTGGAGAGGAAAATGTCTTAGGATCWATTTTTTACTCCAAGGTTCCTGGACTGTGTGTGTTCTATGTACTACGTTGTATTTCTACAATGAACCGATCTACGGTGTGTGGATCTATGTAAACAGCCAAAGAAAATCCATAACCTGTCTGTGTTGTGATGTCTGTACATCTCTCAAAATYCGTCTGTCTGTGTCTCTGTCCGTACAGTTAGTCCCGTCGTGAAATATCTTGTTTTATTGTGRATCTGTCTGTATGGCAGAAATTAACTTGGTTATCCCAATTTCKCCCAATAGTCCAGTCTATAATGTGGAGTTAAATGTATTGGGTTTTAAATCAACTTCTGGAGAAACAGTGCCTGAAGGTGACTTGTACTCAGAGCTGGTCCAAGAGGGTAAATACACAATAGGACTATTTCATCCCAAAAAATCCAAGATGGTGACCCACTATAAATCCAAGATGGTGACCCACTATAAATCCAAGATGGTGACCCACTATAAATCCAAGATGGTGACTCACTATCTCGTCCTCTGAATTATAACGTTTTAGATGAGAGAATGTTGTTTCATGCAACAATATCTGTCCAATAATCGGCAAGCATGTTCTCATTTTATATAAAATGTATTTTACGATTATACATTGGATTATACCAGATTTTTTTAGTTTTATTTGTAGTTGTAAACTACATTGCCCCTTTTGAATGGTATTTAATGCTGTGTTATTGGAAGTATTGGGGGGGGGATGTCCTGGATGGCACCCTATTCTCTATTTGTAGTYCACTACATAGAGAATAGGGTGCCATAGGGACCTGGTAAAAAGTAGTGCACTATATAGGGAATAGGGTGCCATTGGCCATAGGGACCTGGTAAAAAGTAGTGCACTACATAGAGAATAGGGTGCCATTGGGACCTGGTCTAAAGTAGTGCACTATATATAGGGAATAGGGTGCCATTGGCCATAGGGACTCTGGTCTAAAGTAGTGCACTATATAGGGAATAGGGTGCCATTTGAGACATCTCCCTGGAATTCTCATAAATTTAATGGGAAAAGCTGTAAGGGTCCTTTTTTTACAATGGTAATTATTATAATGAAGGTAATTTCCATTTAACTAAGTTCTTACAGGGTCACTACAGAGTATGTGGGACTGATCTACGATCAGTTTTTTTTATGAATAACATGACATTTGTCATTTAGCAGATGTTCTTATCCAGAGCGACTTACAGTAGTGAGTGGAATACATTTTCATTGATACTGGTCCCCCCCGGCGTTGCAAGTGCCTGCCAACTGAGCCACACGGGACATTACATGGACGGGGGGGGGGGCAGCCTGATCCTAGATCCAGCCAACCTACTCTGAGAAGATTTCTGAATACAGGCCCAGATGTCAGTGGTGGTGGGGTGAAAACTGTGCCTTTTTAATCTCATCCTAAAACTTCAATCACTGATTGTCATAAAACCTGTCATTACATGCATTCGCCTGTAGGTGGTGTTTTTAAATCACTGTCATTTTGTTTATTATTTTCAACCAACATTACGCTGTGTCGGTCTAGACAAGCTCTTCACTATGTAAATATGTACATTGCCATATTTCCTATGTCTTCTGTCCTCAACCCGCTGACAGACAGACAGTCTCTGAGGTTTATAAACTACACAGATTGCAGAGCGCTGGATTCACTTGTACATTTCTTTTTAAAAAGGTACTACGTTAATAAATACATTGAATAAAATACCTGTCCTTGTTGATGGAGTAGTAGAGCATCATTCTGTTGTCGTCGAGGACCGTCGCTATGCCGTCGAGGACCGTCGCTATGTCGTCGAGGGCCGTCGCTATGCCGTCGAGGGCCGTCAGGATTTATGTGAAAAGGATCTATTGACACTCTAGAAAACCTAAACATTGATGACTGCTTCTGCGGAGTCACTTCTACCAATCTATACATGGAGTCTGCTAAAGGTACCAATTAGGGAAGCAC
>NW_019943943.1:140029-151371 GCF_002910315.2 Salvelinus sp. IW2-2015
ATATAACAGAGATTTATACAGGGGAAAACCTCTGTCTAACCAGGACATTATAACAGGGGAAAACCTCTGGTCTAACCGACTATAACAGAGATATACAGGGAAATTGTAGTAAATATATTCTTATATTTTGAGATTCTTTTCAAAGTAGCCACCCTTTCCTTAGATGACAGCTAGAATGCTTTCCAACAGTCTTGAAAGGAGTTCCCACAGTATGCTGAGCACTTGTGGTGCTTTCCTTCACTCTGCGGTCCAACTCATCCTAACCATCTCATTTGGGTTGGAGGTCAGGGTGATTGTGGGGAGGCCAGGTCATCTGATGCAGCACTCCATCACTCTCCTACTTTGGTCAATAGCCTTATAACAACCTGAGAGGTGTGTTGTGTTCATTGGTCCTTTTTCCATGTTGAAAAACAAATCACACCTCCTCCTCCATGCTTCACGGTGGGAACCACACCATCCACCTCCTCCTCATGCTTCACGGTGGGAACCACACCATTCACACCTCCTCCTCCATGGCTTTCACGGTGGGAACACACCATCACACCTCTCCCCCATGCTTCACGGTTGGAACCAGACCATCACACCTCCTCCTCCTGCTTCACGGTGGAACCACCACCATCCACACCTCCTCCTCCATTGCTCACGGTGGGGAACCACACCATCACACCTCCTCCTCCATGCTTCACGTGGGAACCACACCATCACACCTCTCCTCCATGCTTCACGGTGGAACCACACCCCCACACCTCCTCCTCCATTGCTTCACGTGGGAAACCACACTGCAGAGATGATCCGTTACCTTACTCTGCGTCTCACAAAGACACGGCGTGGAACAAAAATCTCAAATCTCAGATCTCATCAGACCAAAGGACATTTCCACTGTGGTTAGGTCATTCAATCAATCAATCCAAGTTTATTTTATATAGCCGTTCGTACATCAGGCTAATATCTCGAAAGTGCTGTACAGAAAACCCAGCCTAAAACCCAAAACAGCGAAGCAATTGCAGGTGGTAGAAGCACGGTGGCCGTAGGGAAAACTCCTAGAAAGGCCAAAACTAGGAAGAAACCTAGAGAGGAACCAGGCTATGAGGGTGCCAGTCCTTCTTCTGAGCTGGCTGCGGTGGAGATTTATAAACAGAACTATGCCTAAGATGGTTCAAAATGTTCATAATGACCAGCATGGTCAAAAATAATCATGAATAATTTTTCAGTTGGGCTTTTTCATAGCGATCATTAAGAGTATTCCGGTTTCTTGGCCCAATCAGTCTCTTCTTTATTATTGCTTCCTTTATAGTGGTTTTCTTGCAGCAATTCGACCATGAAGACTGATTCACGCAGTCTCCTCTGAACAGTGTGAGTTGAGATGTGTCTGTTACTTTGAACTCTGTGGAAGCATTTATTTGGGCGTGCCAATTTCTATGAGCTGGTTAACTAATGAACTTATCCGTCTGCAGCAGAGGTACTCTGGGTCTTCCTTTCTGTGGCGGGTCCTCATGAGAGCCAGTTTCATTCATAGGCACTTGAAGAAACTTTCAGTTCTTGAAATTGGTTCGTATTGAACTGACCTTCATTCTAAAGTAATGATGACTGTCATTTCTCTTTGGCTTATATTGAGCTGTTCTTACGCATAATATGGACTTTTTCTTTACCAAATAGGGCTATCTTCTGTATACCACCCCTACCTTGTCTCAGCACAACTGATTAGCTCAAACGCATTAAGAAGGAAAGAAATCTCCAAAATTAACTTTAACAAGGCACACCTGTTAAATTGAAATGCATCCAGGTGGACTACCTCATGAAAGCTGGTGAGAGAATGCCAAGGATTGTGCAAAGCTGTCATCAAGCAAAAAAAAGTGGTGGCTACTTGAATGAATTCTTCAAAATTAAAATATATATTTTTTTTAACAAGAAAGAAGAAGGGATATATAACATACTACAAAACAAAATGACCAGAAATAAAGAAGAAAACAGATTAAAAACAACAATTATACAGCGGAAAGGGATTTCATGGTGTACAGATGAAATATGATTATACTGTGTACAGATTGCAATGAAGAAAGCCTAATCAGGACAAGATCACCAGTATGTGAGATGACTGCTGCATAACTGCAGGGCAATTGATACGAGTTGAGATCCGTATTGGACCTGACCCATTATTATGTTATCGAGGCCGTCTAGACTCAAACCCTTCTTATGCCCAATAAACAGTCTGATAACTGGATTTATGCGCATTTATTAGTATTGAAAAAAAATGTCAGTAAACGTTTTTTACAATCCTCACTAGATAGTTAAAAGACATTCAACCTTGCCCGCTTTCACCAGGAGTGTTTTAAAAAATAAATAAAATTGTTTTGTTTTCTCAACTCAGTTGAAATTATAGTCTAAAACATACAGCTGTAAGACTTCCGAAAATTCCAGTTGTCCCTTTGGGTAACGTAGCAATGTTTTCTGCGCGGTTACATACGTCGACTACTCTTCAACCAGTTTCTCTTACCGTATGGGTAGCGTAGCAACGTCATTACTTGCGTCGCGTTACATACGTCGACTTCTCTCGCACCGAGTTTCTCTTACCGTTGTGATTTATCTGATCGTTGGCTACCTCGTCTCGTTATGTGTCCGGTAAACAACAACCAGTTCAGGACCATTATTCTGACCATCTAACGCAACGTTCGGCATTAACAGTCGGATATAAAGCCCTATTCTAGCATTAGACCGCAAATGTTACTGCTGCGTTAGAATATAAAACAAATGTTTCGTATTGATTAGATTTAATAACATGGAATATAATGTTATATATTACCTTGTGCCGCTGTGGGTCCGTCACCTGAGTGAGAGGCTGCCGTGCGGCGACTAGTACAGTATCATCTACGAGCCTGATTGGACGAGGGGAGAGGAGACTGACGTCAAGGGGGCCGAACGGGGCGCTCTGATTGGCCCTGGGAATGGATGAGTATGATAGTGAGACGCGGATTCCATAAAAGCAACGACCAATCAGCGAGCAGCAGGCTTTCATAACGTTCAGAGCGTTTATAGAGACAGTAGGAGGAGAGAGGATTGGGTGGTGGGGTGGGTGTATGACCGTGTGTGTTTGTAACCAGCAAACTTTACAAAGAGTAACAGAGGTGTCCATTGGTCTCTCTCTCCCCCTCCAGGGAGATCCATATTGGCACCATGGCCCCTAATTATGCAGCACATGTTGGTTCATAACCCAGCAGTAACCTACCTGATGCAGCACATGGTTCTACAAGCCTTCAGGTGTTCTAACCCAGCAGTAACCTACCTGATCAGCACATGTTGGTTCTAACCCAGCAGTAACCTACCTGATGCAGGCACATGTTGGTTCTAACCCAGCAGTAACTAACCTGATGCCAGCACGATGTTGGTTCTAACCAGCTAGGAACCTACCTGATTACAGCACATGTTGGTTCTAACCCAGCAGTAACCTACCTGACTGCAAGCACATGTTGGTTCGTTAACCCAGCATAACCTACCTGATGCAGCACATGTTGGTCTAACCCAGCAGTAAACATACCTGATGCAGACATGTTGGTTCTAACCCAGCAGTAACCTACCTGATGGGAGCACATGTTGGTTCTAACCCAGCAGTAACCTACCTGATGCAGCACATGTTGGTTCTAACCCAGCAGTAATACACTATCTGACTGCAGCACATGTTGGTTCTAAACCAGCAGCAGTATACCTTACTCTGATGCAGCACATGTTGGTCTCTAACCATTCAGCAGTAACCTACTCTGATAGACAGACACTTGTTGGATTCTAACTTCCAGCATAAGCTACCTTAGTGCAGCCAAACATGTTGGTTCTAACAGCAGTAACCCTACTGAAGCAATGTTAGGTTCTGTAACCAGCAGTAACCTACTCTGATCCAGCACATGTTGTTCTAACCCAGCAGTAATACACCTGATGCACACATGTTCTGTTCTAACAACCAGCAGTCCAAACCAATATCTGTCAGACAACAATGTTGGTTCTAACCCACAGAACCTTACCTGATGCAGCAACAAATGTGGTTCTAACCACAGTAATACAACACTGACTGCAGCAATGTGTTCATAAATCTATCAGCACATAAACTCTACTGCATGCATGTGCAACATTGTTAGGTTTCCCCAATGTAACTACCTTGATCCAAATCATTATAGTTCTGTAAACCTTCACATAACATACTGATGGAGCAAACATAGTTGGTTCTGACCGAGAACCTTACCTGAGACAAAACACATGGTTTTCTAACCAACTCATATCTGTGCACACATGTTGTTCTAACCCACATAACAACCTGTGCAGCAAACACTGTGGTTCTGATCCAAGCATTAACATACTGCTGCAAGCAACATGTTGTTCTGAATCCACACATAATCCTATCTGAGCGACCACAACTTGGTTCAATAACCTCTCAGACAAAACCTAGTGTTCTGTATCGCAACACATATTGGTGTCTACTCAGACAAGTATACAACTTCTCGAACTAATCACAACGTGTTCAGCCAAATCATATTCTGTAGGACAAACAATTTTCTGATCCAAGAACTCGACAAAACATGTCAAAAACATTAAAAACAATTCGTTTCTGATTCAAACTCATTTATTCTGTCAGAAGCAAACAGGCGTCTAATGTGTTCGTTCCAAATTATAGTCAGACAAAATGTAAATCATTTTCGACAAACATATTTCTAGAGAATAGTTCTGATACCATAGACTCATTTTATTCTGTCAGGACAAAACAACTGGATGGTCTTGATCCAAACTCATTTATTCTGTACAGACAAAACACAACTGGTGTTCTGATCCAAACCCATTTATTCTGTCAAGGACAAAACAACTGGTGTTCTGATCCAAACTTCCATTTACTTCCTGTCAGGACAAAACAACTGGTGTTTCTGATCCAAACTCATTTATTCTGTCAGACAAAACAACTGGTGTTCTGATCCAACTCTTTATTCTGTCAGGACAAAAAAACTGGTGTTCTGATCCAAACTCATTTATTTCTGTCAGAGACAAAACAACTGGTGTTCTGATCCAAATTATACTCATTTTTCTGTCAGGACAAACACAACTGGTGTGTTCTGATCCAAACTATTTATTCTGTCAGGACAAACACAACTGGTGTTCTGATCCAAACTCATTTATTCTGTCAGGACACAAACTGGTGTTCTGATCCAAACTCATTTATTTCTGTCAGGACAAAAAAACTGGTGTTCTGATCCAAACTCATTTTTATTCTGTCAGGACAAAACAACTGGTGTTCTGATCCAAAACCATTTATTCTGTCAGGACAAAACAAACTGGTGTTCTGATCCAAACTCATTTATTCTGTCAGGACAAACAACTTGGTGGTGTTTCTGATCCCAAACTCATTTATTCTGTCAGGACAAAACAACTGGTGTTCTGATCCAAACTCATTTATTCTGTCAGGACAAAACAACGGTGGTGTTCTGATCCAAACTCATTTATTCTGTCAGGACAAAACAACTGGTGTTCTGATCCAAACTCATTTATTCTGTCAGGAAAACAACTGGTGTGTTCTGATCCAAACTCATTTATTCTGTCAGGACAAAAAACTGGTGTTCTGATCCAAACTCATTTTATTCTGTTCAGGACACAAACAACTGGTGTTCTGATCCAAACTCATTTATTCTGTCAGGATAAAACAACTGGTGTTCTGATCCAAAACTCATTATTCTGTCAGGATAAAAACAAACAGACTCAAAATATTTACACAAGTCAAAAAGAAAACCAAAGATATATACTGTCCGAGAATGAAGAGAGAGATGTGTTAGGTCTGTTTGAGGGGTGCAGCGGGGAGACTAGCTGAGGCCTGTTCCAGGAAGCCAGGGTCCAGGTGGAGGGAGAGATGTGTTAGGTCTGTTGTGAGGGGTGTGCAGCGGGGAGACTAGCTGAGGCCTGTTCCAGGAAGGCCAGGGGTCCAGGTGGAGGAGAGAGATGTGTTAGGTCTGTTTGAGGGGTGCAGCGGGGAGACTAGCTGAGGCCTGTTCCAGGAAGACCAGGGGTCCAGGTGAGGGAGAGAGATGTGTTAGGTCTGTTTGAGGGGTGCAGCGGGAGACTAGCTGAGCCTGTTCCAGGAAAGACCAGGGGTCCAGGTGGAGTAGATCTGACGGTTTACGATGCTGGACACTGACATCCTCCAGAACCTACAGACAGAACCAGACACACATTAATTACAGACAGAACCAGACATTACCTACAGAGAGAACCAGACACACATTACCTGACAGACAGAACCAGACACACATTACCTACAGACAGAACCAGACACACTTACCTACAGACAGAACCAGACACACATTACCTATAAAACAGAACCAGACACACATTACCTACAGACAGAACCAGACACACATTACCTACAGACAGAACCAGACACACATTACCTACAGACATGTTATATCTTAAAAGGACCGCATTCTCATTAATTTGATATAAATCTTGAAGCCCGTTCAAAACCAGAATGAGACAGGATCCAGGAAGTGATGGCACTGAGCCAGCAAACGAGACCATCGGCCCTTTTCTCAATTCGATTTGTTTCAACTCCTCCGCCCCCCTCTCGTCTCCTTTCCAAAAGGTCAAAAGGTAATCGAGGAGAGGCGCGAGGAGGGAAAGTGACTAAAACCGCTTGTATGAAATGAGACTCCTTCCTCAGGAAAATTATGATTCCAGGGGTGGATCGCAACATGAAAAGGTGTATAGTGCAGACTAATGTAGCTAGTTGTACAAGACATTTCTAGATAAAAGGTTAGTAGCATATCGTTTCCTCCCCCAGAAAACAAAGGGGGAGTGTCAGGTTTCAAAACTCCGTGAAGGAATCATGTGGATAAACTTCTGCTTCCTGGTCAAAAGGATGTTATGGAGGAAGGGAAGACTCATGCTTCCTGGTCAAAAGGAGGAGGACTCTGCTTCCTGGTCAACAGGATGCTATGGAGGAGGAAGGACTCTGCTTCCTGGTCAACAGGATGCTATGGAGGGAGGGAAGCTCTGCTTCTGGTCAAAAGAGGCTATGGAGGAGGGGAGGACTCTGCTTCCTGCGTCAAAAGGAGGCTATGGAGGAGGGAGGACTCTGCTTCCTGGTCAAAAGGAGGCTATGGAGGAGGGAGGACTCTGCTTCCTGTCAAAGGAGGCTATAGGAGGACTCTGCTTCCTGGTCAAAAGGCAGGAGGAGGAGACCTGCTTCCTGGGTCGAAAGGGGCTATGGAAGGAGGGAAAGACTCTGGCTTCCTGGTCGAAAGGGGAGGGGGGCTATGGAGGCAGGGAGGACTCTGCTTCCTGGTCAAAAAGGGAGGCTATGGAGGAGGGAAAGACCTTGCTTCCTGCGTCGAAAGGGGGCTAATGGAGAGGGAAAGACTCTGCTTCCTGGTCGAAAGGGGGCTATGGAGGAGGGAAGGACTCTGCTTCCTGGTCAAAAGGAGGCTTATGGAGGGAGGAAAGACTCTGCTTCCTGCGTCAACAGGATGTTATGGAGGAGCGGAGGACTCTGCTTCCTGGTCAAAAAGGACGTTATGGAGGAGGGAGGACTCTGCTTCCTGGGTCAACAGGACGTTATGGAGGAGGGGAGGACTCTGCTTCCTGGTCAACAGGAGGCTATGGAGGAGGGAGGACTCTGCTCCTTGGTCAACAGGATACTATGGAGGAGGGGGAACTCTGCTTCCTGGTCAACAGGATGTTATGGAGGAGGGGAGGACTCTGCTTCCTGGGTCAACAGGATACTATGGAGGAGGGAGGACTCTGCCTCCTGGTCAACAGGACGTTTATGGAGGAGGGGAGGACTCTGCTTCCTGGTCAACAGGACGTTATGGAGGAGGGGAGGTACTCTGCTTCCTGGTCAACAGGACGTTATGGAGGAGGGGAGGACTCTGCTTCCTGGTCAACAGGATACTATGGAGGAGGGGAGGACTCTGCTTCCTGGTCAACAGCGATACTATGGAGGAGGGAGGACTCTGCTTCCTGGTCAACAGGATGTTATGGAGGAGGGGAGGACTCTGCTTCCTGGTCAACAGGATCTATGGAGGAGGGAGGACTCTGCTTCCTCTCAAAGGAGGGAGGACTCTGCTTCCTGGTCAAAAAGGAGGGGAGGACTCTGCTTCCATTGGTCAAAAGGAGGGGAGGACTCTGCTTCCTGGTCAAAAGGAGGGGCAGGACTCTGCTTCCTGGTCAAAAGGAGGGAGGGACTCTGCTTCCTGGTCAAAAGGAGGGAGGGACTCTGCTTCCTGGTCAAAAGGAGGGGGACTCTGCTTCCTAGGTCAAAAAGGAGGGAGGACTCTGCTTCCTGCGTCAAAAGGAGGGAGGACTCTGCTTCCTGGTCAAAAGGAGGGGAGGACTCTGCTTCCTGGTCAAAAGGAGGGGAGGACTCTGCTTCCTGGTCAACAGGACGTTATGGAGAGGGGAGGGACTCTGCTTCCTTGTGTTCAACAGGATGCTATGGAGGAGGGGAGGACTCTGCTTCCTGGTCAAAAGGAGGGGACGACTCTGCTTCCTGGTCAACAGGATGCTATGGAGGAGGGGAGGACTCTGCTTCCTGGCTCAACAGGATGTTATGGAGGAGGGGAGGACTCTGCTTCCTGGTCAACAGGACGTTATGGAGGAGGGGAGGACTCTGCTTCCTGGTCAACAGGATACTATGGAGGAGGGGAGGACTCTGCTTCCTGGTCAACAGGATGTTATGGAGGAGGGGAGACTCTGCTTCCTGGTCAACAGGATGGTTATGGAGGGAGGGGAGGACTCTGCTTCTGGTCCAACAGGATGCATGGAGGAGGGAGACTCTGCTTCCTGGTTCAACAGGATGTTATGGAGGAGGGGAGGACTCTGCTTCCTGGTCAACAGGGATACTATGGAGAGAGAGGGGAGGACTCTGCTTTCCTGGTCAAAAGGAGGGGAGGACTCTGCTTCCTGGTTCAACAGGATGTTATGGAGGAGCGGGGAGGACTCTGCTTCCTGGTCAACAGGATGTTATGGAGGAGGGGAGGACCTCTGACTTCCTGGTCAACAGGATGTTATGGAGGAGGGGAGGGACTCTGCTTCCGGTCAACAGGATGCTATGGAGGAGGGGAGGACTCTGCTTCCTGTGGTCAACAGGATGTTGATGGGCAGGAGGGGGAGGAATCTGCTTCCTGGTCAACAGGATACTATGGAGGAGGGGAGGACTCTGCTTCCTGGTCAAAAGGAGGGGAGGACTCTGCTTCCTGGTCAACAGGATGTTATGGAGGAGGGGAGGACTCTGCTTCCTGGTCAACAGGATGCTATGGAGGAGGGGAGGACTGTCTTCTGTTTTCCTACTAACATTTACACAGTCCTCAACAACTTATCAGTTTCCGGGTCACGGAGGACGTACCTGCTGCCAGTGGTGCAGCTTAGACAGGTGTTTCTGAACAAGCAGCTCTTTCCTCTGGAGTTCATTCCGCAGCTCAGACACATCCTGGAGAGAAGAGAAGAGAGAGGAAGAGAAGAAAGAGGGAGAGAAGAGAGGGACTAGCTGTTAACAGCAGTCGGTGGCTGTCCTAACACCACAACATCACCATACTGGTGAAGTTTCCCCATACATACAGCTCCAGGGTGAATTTTCCCCCTAGGTACAGATCTAAGATCAGCTTCCCCTCCCACAATCCTAACATTAACCATTAGTGGGGAAAATGTAACACTGATCCAAGATCAGCATCTAGGGGCGACTTCACCCTGCTCCATATAGAGCCATCAAATTCACCAGAACCCAGTTCCACTGGTGTTTCCCTCTAATCAGGGACTGATTTAGACCTGGGACACCAGGTGGGTGATTCCTCTCTAATCAGGGACTGATTTAGACCTGGGACACCAGGTGGGTGATATTAAATGACCATCCAGAACAGCAAAGCTGGTCAGGTAAGAATGGAATAGCCCTGGTATACAGTATCACCTACCTCTTTGATCACCTGGTCAGGTAAGAATGGAATAGCCCTGGTATACAGTATCACCTACCTCTGATCACCTGGTCAGGTAAGAATGGAATAGTCCTGGTATACAGTATCACCTACCTCTTTGAATATCCAGGACTTATTCCATTCTTACCTGACCAAGGTGGTCAAAGAGGTAGGTGATACTGTATACCAGGACTATTCCATTCTTACCTGACCAGGTGAGTCAAGAGGTAGTAGTACTGTATACCAGGACTATTTCCATTCTTACCTGACCGGTGGTTCAAAGAGGTAGGTGATACTGTATACCAGGACTATTCCATTCTTACCTGACCAGGTGGTCAAGAGGTAGGTGATACTGTATACCAGGACTATTCCATTCTTACCTACCAGGTGGTCAAGAGGTAGGTGATACTGTATACCAGGACTATTCCATTCTTACCTGACCAGGTGGTCAAGAGGTAGGTGATACTGTATACAAGGACTATCCATTCTTACCTGACCAGGTGGTCAAAGAGGTAGGTGATACTGTATATCCAGGCTATTCCATTCTTACCTGACCAGGTGGTCAAGAGGTAGGTGATACTGTATACCAGGCTATTCCATTCTTACCTGACCAGGTGATCAAGAGGTAGTGATACTGTATACCAGGAGCTATTCCATTCTTACCTGACAGGTGGTCAAGGTGATACTGTGTATACCAGGACTATTCCATTCTTACCTGACCAGGTGGTCAATGGTGATACTGTATACAGGAGTCCATTCTTACCTGACCAGGTGGTCAAGAGGTAGGTGATACTGTATACCAGGACTATTCCATTCTTACCTGACCAGGTGGTCAAGGTGTGATACTGATTACCAGACTATTCCATTCTTACCTGACCAGGTGATCAGAGGTAGGTGATACTGTATACCAGGACTATTCATTCTTACCTGACCGCGTAAAGAGGTAGGGATGCGTATACCAGGGCTATTCCATTCTTACTGACCAGGTGGTCAAGAGGTAGGTGTACTGTATACCAGGACTATTCCATTCTTACCTGACCAGTGGTGTCTATAGGTAGTATCTGTACACCAGGACTATTCATTCTACCTGACCAGTGACACAGAGGTAGGTGATACTGTAACCAGGCTATTCCATTCTTACCTGACCAGTGTGAGTCAAGGTGATACTGTATACCAGGACATTCCATCTTACCTGACCAGTGTCAAGGTGATACTGTATACCAGGACTATTCCATTCTTACCTGACCAGTGGTCAAAGGTGATACTGTATACCAGGACTATTCCATTCTTACCTGACCCAGGTATCAGAAGGTAGGTGATACTGTATACCAGACTATTCCATTCTTACCTGACCAGCTGGTCAAGAGGTAGGTGATCTGTATACCAGGACTATTCCATTCTTACCTGACCAGGTGG